>NW_026555525.1:0-63055 GCF_029017545.1 Prosopis cineraria | reverse complement strand
ACTTACAATAATTTAATATTCAAGTTGATTATAACATTGGCCGAAAACAAAATTTGGTAATGGCATGTCAAATATGAAAATCTTTTATTTTCCTCCAGTAATAATTACTAAACATCTTATAATTTCAAAATGATTCATAAATTGATGTCTATTTATCCACCTCTACCAAAGAAACAGGCCAAAATTGACAGAAGTTATATGTACCAATTCACAACCATGGAAGTGAATGCATTTCTTAAAAGATAAAACGAACACAGAACAATGTTTATGGCATCCTAAACAAAATCTATTACATAATACAGAACACATTTGTGTCTCATTTACCAGTCATATAACATCTACAATTACCTTCTTCTCTTTTTTCCATCGCCCGTGTCCTAGGAAACTTGGGGTATTACCACCTCCGGCTCAAACTAAATCAAACCCCACTGTGTGGGACCATTATTATCAATGGCAGCCTCACAGTTATCTCAAGAATACCTTTGATATATTTATTTAATGCAACTATATATTTTAGGACTCAAACACGAGACCCATACCAAGCTAGTTCAACTCCCTTGACCAATTAAACAAAGCACCCTCAGTACAATTACTATAGCCAAACTTAATGCACTACCAATAACTATCCATGTTCGTATCAGAATATTCCACTCAGGCAAATTCTACTCTATGAAATATTTTCATATTCACAACTATTGCTCCTACCTTGGATAAATAATAATACCAAAAAACAAACGCGAAGGAAACTAAAAGAAAAGCAGAGTCGAAGGTTTACTTGCAAAAACAGTCTGTTTGGCATTATGACAGCGAGTTCAAGAAGATCAGGGTTGATAGACGCCAGCCCATCAGGCTCCTTCAGTTTTCTCTCAAGAAACTTTGCTAATGCCGCCGCTTTGTTTGTGGTCACCGGTCCACCAGGATGAGCCAACCTTCATGGACATATAGGCAGTCGGCAACACAAAGTTAATACCAGAACAACAAACACTTAAAGGACCTGAGAAAAAAGGAATTAATAAACGAAGAATTCGATCGAAAGCTTTTTATCTTCATTTTGAACAAACAAAATATGTTCAACAGCTTACGATGGAAGCATGATTGTTTGCGAGCGTGAATCTGAAGGAGAAAAAGAAAAGGATGCAAGAACCTGGGCTGGGAGCTGGAAGGGCGAGATTGACAAGGAAGAGGCGCGAATTTACTGCCACGAAGTGCGCGTCTTTCATCTTCGCTTAGAGTTTCGATCTCTTTCACACATTCTCTCTGGCTCGTTCGCTCGGCCACCACAACGATCCGACCACACCTGCACCGGCGGTTTAAACCAGTTTGGCCAAATAAGTAAATTTACATCCCAGCTAGGCCTAATTCAGCGTCGTTTCATTTTATTGTTTTTCAATATATAAAGTGTTTCAAAGTTATTTATATTATTACATTTTTTTTAATGTAAAGATCAAATATTATTATATTATCATGAATAAAATGAGTACACAAGGCAAGTTTAATTTTTTTACTACAAAAGTTGACATGAGTTGAGTTTTAAAGACTCATCAAATTCAAAACATAAGTTTAAAATTTTTTACAGAAATATTTATATTTATCAATAGAGTTCTCATATTGATAACATGATTAAACCTATAAAAAAGTAAACAATCTTGAAAGTAAAAAAGATAAACTTGAAATCTAAGTCAGGAGTTAGAACTCATAAGAACCAACTTGGGCCTAACATGATAAGATAACAATAAAAAGAAACACAAATATTAAGCTGGAAAGAGAAATCATCATCAAAGTTGTGATTCTAAAACAAACATGTACGTTATTTGTTGTTGAAATATAGAACGTAGGAAATTAGTAAACAATAGAAATCCAAATAGTAAGATGAAAGACTCCAATAATAAGAAAGCTTAAAACCAGTAAAAGTCCAAATTAGACGATTAATCACTAATGTTGGGTTTTGGCCCAAAAAATGTTGGGCCTTCAAAAGCTCCATACCAGTTGCTTAGCCCAAACCTTGCTTCCTGGGTCGGACTAGGACACGTACCAAAAGAGTTGGGGCTCTATATTTGACAGACACTTCCAAGTATGAATAATATATTTAAAAATTTGGTTGCCTACAGAACAAATTAACTCGTGCAATCCATGAAACCCGGGATAAAGTTTGCTATGGTTATCCTCGTTCATAAAAGCATTTTAAAGCACTTGTCTTCCATTACTATATTCCATTGAAGGTTTAAGTGTAAAAATATTCAATAATTTTTTTGAACAATAGAGGCAAAAATACTCATCAAATGATTAATCAAAAACATCCAATAGTTTAAAATAAGAAAAAATGATAAAATACTCATGATGTTATCAAAATTGGTGCAAAAAATAATCAACCCCTAAACTTGCCTTAACGTTCATTATTTTTGATGTTAAATGCTAACTATGCTTATTATATGTCAATATTTGCTAACATAAACTAAAAAATAGGCAAAAATATCCATGAAATCATAAGCAAGAAGTATCCAACAACTTAAAGTGAAAAAAAAAAAGTAAAAGTACTCATAATGATACTTTAGTAGGTGCAATAGTAATTAATCTATCAAATACATACCACGTGATTTCTTTCTATCATTATGTATCCTACCCCTTCCTCCCTTCCTTTCTACTCATTTTTCTTATTTGCAAAACTTAAGATTTAATACAGTAAGATAAATTGCACACAATTGAAGATTGAGAGCAAAGTAGCTATGACTTGCTACAAAGAACACAAGCACTCCATGAAGGAGGTTGTCTCTACTCGTAATGCTTTTGAGACTACACATGTCTCCTACATTACCTACCTCAGAAACATTCACACAACCTTGCCCTTAAGTGATTTCGTTCACAATGAGGTTCAAAATCCTTAATTGGCTTCCTGTATTGCTGCAAAGAAGCGAGAAATTTAATTTGCTATTTCGTCAAAACATTTTCCTACATGGTATTCATATGATAACTGATCAACATGTAAAAAATTCTACCTAAAAATATTTTTTTGTCCATATCAAAAAAAAACTTAACTTTTACTCATGTGTCAGTGAAATAATCAACATTTAAAGGATTTAATGGATTAGTCACTATTGCACCTACTAAAATAACATTATAATATTCTTCCCTTTTTTTCACATTAAGCTACTGGATGCTCTTGGCTTACGGCTTCATAGGTATTTTTACCCCATTTTTAATTCATGTTAGCAAACATTAACACGTGGCAAATATAGTCAGTATTTAACACCAGATATTAACGAATGTTAAGGCAAGTTAAGGGTTTGGTCATTTTGGCACCAACTTTGATAATATTATGAGTTTTTTTTTTATTTAGATTATTGGATGCTTCTGGCCGACCACTTGCTGAGTACTTTTGCCCTTTTACGCTAAGAACATCCAATAATTTTTAAGTGAACGAAGATTGAAGAATACACATGAACTTATTATAATAAGTGCAACATTATAACATTCCCCATTCTATTAAATTTGACTTTTGTCCATCAACATTGATCATTTAAAAAAGGAAGTAAATAAATATAAGATATAAAAATACTCATAAACTTTTTTTTTCTAAGAGCTTCTATTATCTTTAAATCAATAATGGTACATAAGTATCCATTAACTATAAAAAAGCCATATAGCCTAGCTTGGCCTAACCAACTTAGGCTAGCCCAAATACCTAAATTATTAAATATTACTTTATTTTATTTTTTTAAGTCAATTTCAATTTTTATATAAAAATTTTATATTTTTAAAATCTAATTTTGATTTCACTTTATTAATAACAAAAAAAAATTTGAATATTTAGGCTAAACCTATTAGAGTTTAGGCTTACCTCAAATTTCTTTGGGCTTATTCAATAGTCCAAATAAGCTCGAAATAAAAAAAAAAAAAACTCTCAAGCCAATTCTAAAATTTTTCAGGCTTATTTAAATTAGTTTGTAAAGATTAACCTAGATTATTAGCTCTAACCTTTCTCAATTCATTAAAATAACTTAACATTGACCATAAAATTTTAAGAATATAAACTTAATGAATTATGAAAAATTAGCCTACTTTATAAATTAATGGAGACCCATTCATCATTATTGACTTGAGAATATCAAAAGCTTTTGAAAAAAAAATTTATGAATTTTTTTGCACATTATATTTGCATCTTTTTTTAAGAGTCAATGTTAATGGGACATTAGTCAAATTTAACTGAATTGAGATTATTGCATTCATTAAAACAAGTTCATGAATGTTTTTGCATCTTTGTTTACTTAAAGATACTAGGTACTCTTGAGGGAAAAAAATACTAAATATTTTAACTCTAACATTAATCATTAATATGGTCCATTCTCATACATTAAAAAAAAGGATAAAATTAGAAAAATGAAATACCAACCACTAAACTGCTTTCCTTGATAATAGGGAAAAAATCTTATTTAAATTTTGCTCATCAATGTGCCCACAATTGTTGTGATCCAACGATCGAATATTGTCATGTCATTTAAGGGTTCCAACCAATCCCTTCTCCCCCAACTCCCAACTTTTCTACCATTAATCTGAATTTTAATGACTAAAAGTGCTTGTATTATAAAATTATTATTATGTTAAACAATAAATTTATTTATAAGAATAACATTAAATAATATATTATAAAATTTGACAGCTTACATTTATTAGGTTATTTCTTATGCAATACTATTATTATAATAATAATAATTTTATAATACAATAAATCTCAACCATTCAAATTTGAAATCCAAGAGTAAAGTAGTTGAGAGGAGACTGGAGAGGAGGAGAGATTGGCAGAACGGAAGCCTGTAAAGTGCAAACCAAGCATCTTAATTCACGAAAGGTTTAAATAAATATTAAATACATTACAGGCCTACGACATTTTCAAATAAATAAATCACAGATTTTTATTAAAATTAGTTAGTTAATAGTTTATACTACTAAGTTTATCAAAATACCGTCATAACTTTTAATAGTACTCTTCATTAAAATCTTTATCTTCTATCCTGAAGTTAAATTGAAAAGAAAAAAATTTGAATGAATCCCAAGTATATTCTGTTACGAAACATGTAAAACTTGTAAAAATACAGACAAAAATTAAAGCCTTATAAATAGAAACAAGAGAATAAATAATAAAAAATAGCAAGACATGGTGTATTCAGTACTGTTTAAAAATGTTCATTCTTCGTTACGCAAGAATAGTTTAATTGTTTATAAATTCCATAAGACGTATTGATGTATTGTTCAAAACCTTAATGGGACTAATTACAGTAGTGTTTCCATAAGTGAAATTATAAAGACTATCATCATACTTTGAAATCATATTTGAACAATAACTCCGCCCAATGCTTGATATTATTTCTCATTCTCATTAAGCACTCTTGAACAGTTAACAACAAAATTGAAGGGGCAAAAATGCCACAACATGGAACTCATTCTCATCATATATAGGATAACAGAGCCTACCCTTAAAATCAAGCTTAAAATCCTCCGTTCAAGTTCCATAATAGAAGACCAAGGAGCCTTACCTCAGTAGGTGAAAACCGACTGATAGGTTTTCCATAACAGAAATGAATGAAAATAATTCATTCAGCTTACATTTGCCCAGGAAAATCTCAATGTACACTGAAATGAGGAAAATGAAGGTGGGGAAATTAAACCATATTGTACCAGCTCAGGAGTTCTCTTCAAAGACCAAAAGCTGATAATAAACTATACAAAACACCAGAATTTCAATATTCTTCCTCCCATAAATTATCTTCCCCAGTCTTCATATCTTCAACACAGTACAGAATGACTACAGATCTTAAGCTCCCATTTTTTCTTGTATTTATACTGGGAGCACGATGAGGATAACAAGGGATGGGTAAGATAAATAAAAATGGGGCCAAACTCTCAATTTACAGACCTCTTTCTCTAGCCTAAAATCATTAAAACAAGGCAATAAAGCAAGAGGCCAATCCAATAATATTTTAAGTGAAGAGATCAAATTACCAGTTAAGAGAAAAAAAGAGGGCATAGGAAACCTTTTAAAATGGCTGAGCAGGTGGTGTTGCTTGAATATATGCACAAATGTCATAACCACTGCACAAACCATTGTAATTCTTCATTTTCCATTCTAAGTCTAACCAAGGAAGAACTTGAATATGTCACTCAGTGAAACAATGCCCTCTACTCGCTTGCTGCCAGCTTCCACGACAACTAAACGCCTAACGCCTGAATTTCAGAGTCAACATAGCAGATATTTCTCAGCTGAGTAATCCTATAAATGAAAGCAACTTGGATATATGGAGAAACTACGACATGACAAACAAGAAGCACCAATACAAATTCATGTATCAGATACAATATAGCATGATATGGTGGATAAGGTAATTTTCAAAATTTTAGGATACAGGTACAGAAATATTTATAATATATATCTCAACATTTTATTATATAAGCATAGGTATTTTGATTTTTGAACAAGAATTTCTAAATTAATATAAGAATATTTGTAACAATCAGTCAAAATATTAATTTTTTTTTTTGGAGTTTTTAAGTAATATAGAAAAACTTATTGGAAAAAAAAACATAATACAAATGTTAGAATATATGATACACATACTGAAATATCCTACTAGTATTGTATCGGATACAAATACATTTACTTTTTTGAAATATCCGTGCTTTATACTCAGGAGCTCTTCTGTTTATGCCGTAACAAGTCACTGATTATCACCAATACTTTTCTTTCTTCAGAATCATTGCATACCAAAGATGGATTCCGCAAAATTGGTTTCAAGATTTTCTTTATCAGATATGGAATGTCCTGTTTTTACTAGAATTGAACAGATTCAAACTATCAACAATAATAACAACTAACCTCATCTCACAGGTAGAGTCAGCAAACAAATTCAAGCTATCGTTCCATCTTAATGAGAAAGCCCACTTCTTACACCTACTTCCTTCTTTCAAACAACTTCAAGTTTACTTTTTACATGTTATTAAACCTGTTAACTTTGTTTTTTTTTTAAATACAATTTCGAGATACATTCTCCAGTCCAAACGTGTAAAAACGACTACATATTTTTATGCACACCCACGTGGGTAACCATTGCTAGAAGAAAAGTCCCCAAGCACTCCTGATTACGCGTAGTCTGTCCTGTTTATGTGTTTTTTGGTAAAATTCCAAGGGGAATGAAACTTACAGTTTTAGAGACAAGGAATTAGAGAACTGGGCTAAAAGAGAAGACAATGTCCCACAAAACAAAAATGTAACCGTGAATGTCCATTCCATTTCATCAAAGAGCAAAGAAACAAACCTACCTGGATTTGCCAACCGTTCCATCACTTTATGCAGAGAATCAGATCTCAGACACATCTGACATCGCTGACTTCTAAGATCGTATGAATGATATGAGTCCTGGCCTAACTGCAGAGCCTAGAGAAATATGCAAGAGAGACTAAGAACCAAGAAGAAAATCACCAAATAAATGTCAATCTGATTTCAGCAAAAAATAAAAAGGAAAAAAAAAAAAAGACAGTACACTTCTGATTGAAATTGATAAGGCTTGCAACATTAGCTACATACTGAAATTGACACTAATCTTACTATTTATAAGTGCAATTTTCCTTTCCCATTTTCAGTTAAAATCCTCAATTAGTAGCCATAAAGAACAAACAAGGGACAACTGGACAAGAAGAGAGTCGCATAAATCCTGACCACAATGCGTTTTATAATCGTATGTTTTAAAAGCAAACGAAAAAAAAGGAAAACTACTGAAAAATCTATCAACTGCAAGAAAACTTCCCCCACCGTCACAGAATGTGACAGCCTAAATGGGGGTCGATTTTTTTTTTTTTGGTGGTAAAAAAATATCTTCATTAATAGGTATTCCTAATATTTGGTTGCTTAATCGGTTAAAAAAGACATAAATCTCTCTACGTTTCCATTAAATTATGAATGAGATAAGGAACATCAATAGGGAAATTTTATATCTATCAAGATTTTCAATTTTATTTAAATTAAGATATTTAGAATATCTTTTAAGCAAATTTGGTTGTATTAAATTCATATATATTATCTCATCTCAGATTTAATTTATAAATTTGAATAAAGTTAATCATATCTATAAGAATTGCAGTTCTTTTTTTTTTTTGCCAAAAAATTGCAGTAGTTTAGATTAACTAGAATTAGGGCTCAACAGCCTTCACTTTAGACCTTTTGATTATTTGATAAAACTGCAGTACTTCGCCATCTACTTCAACCAACCAGGAGATCTCTCTAGCAGTCATAATCAACCAATAGCCAAGAAAAGCAAATCATTTTCTCTTTTGGAGGCATAAAACTCAAATATTTGAAGAATAAAGAAAGTTGTGCATTTCAATAAAGGACTAATATTCTAATTCTAACCATCTCCAATTCAAAGGATCCTACTATTTATGATATGACCAGTTCTATCAACTCTTAATAACACCACATATCAAAACCTCACAAGAGCAGCTAAGTTTACCAACAAAAGGATCAAATAGAAGCACAAGTTTTCATTTACTTCATAACTTTATTGTCAATATAAGTTTATAGCATGCGAAACAAGCTCAGGGAAAATGAGAAACAAAGCATACCTGATGGATAGTCATTTCATCAAAATTGAGGCGTGTATAAGCCCTGTCCTTTGCCAAAGCTGTTATATCACTATCAATATAAGGGGAGGGCAACTGTGAGAAACACTACAAGCGGCTGAAAAGAATTAACTTCCAGGACAATTCATGCTCGAACTAAAGATTAATTTTAAAGCAATTTGAAGGTTCAGTCAACCATTGCATCAAGAAGAATGATAATATGGATATGAAAACACAACTAACCTTCGGCAATATATATCTAGTAATGAATCATTGTCATCCACTATCGGTATAGAACTTATTTGGGCTGCAAAAAGTAAAGGACAAGATGTTGATATAAGAATAGCTATTTCATAATAAAAGTAAATGTTTTCTTATCCTTTTTTGATGATTAGAAAATGGAATTACCCTTATTCCTAATTAACCTAAGCATTATCAGTATAGAACTTACTTGGGCTGCAAAACAATTGAGAAATCAACCTTCTCAAAGTAGAAAAAAGTGTACTCTGCCATTACACTAATACCTCAGAAGGTTGATGTGGTGTACCAATTTCATTATTATTTCAACCAATAGACTTTCTTCTTTATATATTATTTTCATATTTTCAAGGTCAGAAGACGAAATCAAACCTTGAACTAATAAATTTAGGGCTGAAGTAAGAGATGCACTAGGTCTCAACATAGCTAAAGGTCGCCTATTTGATTCCCCAATTTTGGGCACCCATGTTCCCACAGGAACTGCACAAATCGGTAATTGGAGTATAGGCAATGAACTAGAGCAATGCCTAAAATACCTGCAAATGCCTGAAAATTAATTTGGTAAGATTCAAGCAAACTTGAGAAGAGTACAAAGAAACCCATCTTCAAGGCTTACAATTAAGTATTCCAGAAAGTGAAGCCAGATATAACAGCTGTGGAAATGAACCATCTTCAGACTTCGAATGGATGACAGGAACTGTTGAAATCTCATTTTGCAGGATCTTTGTGGCAATATCTTTCAAATTATCAAACGGTCTTGCCTGCAAAACAAATACAATAGTTGATACATAAATAAAACTAGGAATTCTTATCGCTTGGTGTATTATTGGATACAAGCAGTATGACTTAATGGCTTTACAAAGCCACCTATAACACTTACATGGATAAAACGTCTTGAAAAGGTTGTTCCATGTCCATTGCGTTGCCTGTTTAGATATAATTTTCCTTCTTTCCAAGAAGATATAGTATGTGTTTCAAGCTCTTCTTCTGTTAAATTGGATCCATGATTCTTAAGCTGTGAATAGGCCAAAAGCATGGTTTCAACAGCATTAGAAAACATAAAGGCACTGTCAAGCATGCAGTTGGAGGGTCAATTTACTCAACTTCACAAGCAACCTTGTAACAAGAGACTACTGCAGGCACCATGTAAAGCAACTAAATCTATAGTTTCCACTAATTCTCAACATCAACACCTCAAAACTAGCTAACACGCTTTCATTCCTCTTAATATACAGATAAAAAATAATTCATAAATAACAATTAAAGAATGACCATATCCTCTCTTTTCCTGACATATTTGACCATGCCTTCAGGATTCTCCACTTACATAGTTATCATCTCCTTGTTTCAACTTCAAGCTTCTAAAGCACAACATTAAAAATAATAATATTCTTCCTTCCAATAGATATGAAATGCATTAAGATTTTAGAATACTTGCCCGTAAAGAGCTAATGATCATAAAATTCACAGACCTCTCTCAAAATTAAAATAAAATCCAAAGGACTAAGAACGCCAACAAAATGCCCCTGGCAGAGGTCCCAGAGAGGAGCAATAGATATTCCCTGCAAAATGGCCCGATTCAAAACAGGCACATAAATAAGCTTCTAATCAGAAACAGAAAAGAACACAGGGATACTAGACATTACTACACAATGCATATGGAACCATAAGGAGAGACTAGATCATTGCAATAGCTAGAAGCTACAAGAAAGACAAGTTTAATTCCAGAAGATTCAAAATTACATTATGTTATTCTCAATGCTTTTACAATAAAAACATGTTAATTGGCACGAGAATAATCTATCAATGTTTTAGCAAAGGTTACCTAAACATGAAATCCCTCCAAGTAAATTCCAGTCGCAGGAAATATAGAAATACCTGCTCATGCAATATATGAAATGCATGCTTCACTGGCAGATCAACATCTACTGCAATAACCTGTGACCAGGTGTCATTCAAATAACCATTAACTAATTTGTGGCATGAAGTTTGACAACGGAGAAGATGCAAAGCTCAATATAATTAAACATCCAAACCTTGCCTGACTCAGGAAGTAATTCATAAGCTGTGTGCATTGACAAGAAAGCAGAAATACGCTGGCGGGAGGTCTGTACATAAGCATCTGACATTCTAGGCAATGCCCCAGTCAACGTACCATCTGTCAACTGAAGCTGTATTATAGGTCAGCAACAAATTAAATTTAATAACTGAAAATGATAGTCAAATATAAATGAACAGGTATAGGAGATAGCTCATGAGAAGAAAATGGAGTTCTAAAAGGGAAACATAATACGTTAAAAAAAAAAAAACATTGCACAAATGCTGTTGCATATACAAATTACAATTGTTAAGACAATCCAAACAGGCTGCATGTTCAAATGCAAATCTAAACAGAAAAAGTTTAATGGACCTATATAGAAATCTAATTCACCAACTCTATCAGCTCTAAGTGGGTTTCAAAATGGACGCCAGAATCCAGACATATCATAGCATTAAAAAATTTTGTTGGTCAATTTCGTGAAAATTACAATATAAGCAAAAACCAGTAAACAGCCATACACTTCACTCAGAGTGTTGTTCATAACAAAAATTTGGACTCTATAGGCATGACCAACTCTTACCATGCGCCGGATAGCCTCATTATCCACATCCATGCTAGAACCAGAAGCTACTTGTGGAGTTGGAATAGGCATTTCATTAGGATTAGTAGCCACAAATACAGTATTAACCACCCCATTTTCTCCAGCTACATGAGGCTGATGCTCATCATGTCGCCATTCTCCATCAATACAAAACTTGTACTGCATTCAAATAATTAAATGCATTAAGCACCCAAAAAATTGGAGTCAAACGTTTTCTCATAATAGCATTTTTTTTTTTATTTTACTAGTGAATCCTTATATTCAGATACTTCCAAACTCAATCATCGGGTTGCAATATCCCTGCTCAGGCAACAATTATTGCAAGATCAAGAAAAATATGTTCTTTCCATCACAATTTGTTTCTCTGCCTGGCATGCCTCTACAGAATGCAGTGCCTCAACTGCAAGTCCAAACGGCACCATTCAATTAAGTGTTGATCCGTCCTGGCAATTCAACCACGGACATCATCCTGACCGTCCATTTCTTTTTAACCTTTCTTCCGGTGCCAGAGGCGAGCCAAGCAGAGAACCAGTTCGCCTTTCCATTGACAACAGATGAACAGTAAAACAAGTGATGAACACGTGGAATCCCACCACAACATCCTTTGTAACGATTTGCAGTAAAAAAATCTTAAATCCAAAAATCAAACCACTTAATTCACAAATACATTGAATTCAAGGGAGACTTTTCCCCTAATTCATATGGAACCTTACACTGATGAATACTTACTTCCAGCACGAAAAACTGACCTCATGATAACCAGGGGACAAGCTATGAACGGCTTGAAATACAGTCGGACAACCCTCAACTGACGACATGCGTAGAAACTCAGACCACCTTTGAAACGAAAATTGAATAAAAGAAAACGAAATAAGCAAACTAACATGAATCGCACGAAAACCCTTAAATTAGGCTAAACTACAGCATTTTGAAGAGCTGGATAAAGAAGAAGAAAATGGCCATAGTAGTAATTAGCCATAGACGCACCGTGTGAATGAACCACATAGATACACTTCTCTTCCCCCATATGGCCATACAAATAGCCTGGGAATTGGCAACGTCCCTGCAACACCACCTGCGTTCCTAGAAGGATCCATGCTCGAACTGTACGGGTAAACTCTAATCCGTAACGTTACTCTGATTATAGAGTCCAAGAACCAGGCTTCATCGCAGCATGTTCTATGTGAATGTATATTTCAAGGTGCTTTGATATGAAATCCCCCAAAAAAAAAAAAGAATCAAAATAAAATCATCAAAATATATTCTTAAAAAAGCCCAAAAATTTAAGCTTTATTTTCCAAAACAAATTGCACTCGTTGCTCTCTGCAAATTAAAAATATCAAACAGATACCAAAAGGATACTGTCATTTCGCATGCAACAGTACGCAAAACCCTAAACCAAATGAAAAACCTACCAAATCCACACCGGAATATCTGTCAAAACCAAGCTGAGAAACTCTCAAGAGAACATAATCGAAACCCTATGGAACCATTGAACAATGGGGATGAGCATATTGTGAATTGAGAGAAGAATAAACCAACACGTTGGATATAAAACTAAAATATAAGGGAAATCGGGACTTGTAATTGTGAGGAAAGCTCCGAATGTTATTTCCCCATCCCAACATATACCGATACAGATATAATAGATTAATATAGGAAGGGGAGCAGTGGACCAGTAATAAAGCAAGCCATGACCAGCAACCCTCAACTTTTTTATTTTCTATTTTGATCTAAAAATATATAGTACGAGTTTCACTCAAAAAAAAAATTATATAGTACTATCAACTTTTTTATTTTCTATTTTGATCTAAAAATATATAGTACGAGTTTGACTAAAAAAAACTATATAGTACTAGTAACTATAATTATGATATTTTATATTTTATAATTGTGTGCATAGAGAGAGGCCAGGTGTGAATGGACATTTGAGCATCAAGAAGGTGAAAACTAATTGAAAGGATAAAAATTATTTTTTTGATGGCATAAAAAATATTTTATTTTAATCTATCTATATATATAAAAAGTTAGAATTACAAATAACATTCGAGTAATGACATGTGTCCTTAATACAATTTTGATTGATATATTTATTTTAAAATTTTTAAATATAAATAAAACTACTTCCTTGAAATATCTTTATATTATTCTAACTTCTTATTAACCTACTTATTTACAATCTCAAATTTTTAATTTTAATTTTAAAAGGATAAGTCTCATTAACTTACTTATTTACAATCTCAAATTTCTAATTTTAAAAGGATAAGAAAATTATTTATATCTTCCTCATCTCCAAAAATGGCTCCATTATCCAAACTTTACAACTTCTTACGTATAATTTTAAATATTTTCTGTTTTTAGAATTTTATAAAATTTGAGATTTTAATTTTAAACATTTTGTGAAATTATGACTAAATTTATTAATTTTAAAAATGATAGTAGCACCATAAGAAGCATTCTCAAAATGACATTGTCCCTAATGTAATTTAACTTTATTTATTTTTTTATTTTTAAATTTTAAATATAAAGAAAACTATCTCACCTTCCAAATATCTCTATATTATCTCAACTTCCTATCAACTTATTTATTTATAATTTGAAATTTCTAATGTAAAATAATAATGAAATTATGTGTATGCTCCTCATCTCCAAAAATCTCTCCACTATCCAAACTAACCAACTTCTTACCCATGATTTTAAATTTCAATTTTAAAAATCTTGTGTTTTAAAATTTTAGAAAAATTTTACAAAAAACTCATAATTTAAAATTTTTATTTTCAAAATATTACTATACTTTTAATTTTAATTACTCATAATTTAAAATAAATATAAAACTCACCCATCCCTAAATATCTCTATATTATCTCAATTGTCAAGCCACGCTTTAAGTTTAAAGTTGAATTTTAATTTTTTATATTAACACTAACTTGTCAAACATGGGTAGTGTAGTGACATAGAATAGGGTGGTTGCAAAATGAGTTATTAAACGGGTTTGTTGTCATTGTTTTTTTAATATTGTGCAAATTATAAATTTATAACTATCATATTCTTTTTATAACTCTTGCAATTTGAATGCCGCAAGCCTTTCTTTCTAAGACCAAAGATAGATACCAGCCATCTTCTATATGTTGGAAGTAGAATTTTTTATTTGAATTCTCAAAATTCTCTCTCATTTTATTAAACATGATTTGTTTTTGACTTTTAATGACTTTAATTTTCCCTGCAAGTAAGGTTTGTTTTGAGATCTCCTCCTACTATAAAACATAAACTAAAGACACTAATTTATATAATTTATCGTGAATTTCAACCATTCCCCTTTGAAATCTATACAAAAAATTTTTTAACTATAATTATTGTTGATGCAGTGAAGCTAGAGTTGAAGATAATGAAGAAAGTGTGCAAGTTTTATGTTACATGAATGTGAGTCTTGCTTATTCTTTGATTTTTTTTTTTACTCTTTTAATTATGAGTTTGAAGATATGGACTAAAATCATCATTTCTACGAACTTTGTTTATGTGCTTATTTTGTTTACGTGTTATTTAAGTATTTTTTAGCTTTGTATTAGAAATATGTGTTCTCTTTTATTGTCCCTTTTCAAATTCATCTTTAAATATTGTTTGTCTTATCCATTCTTTAATATCATCAAACTATTTGTAATTACTTTTTTCATAACCACATTTCAATGTTTGTCATTTCCTTTCCTTTAGATTCAAGTTCCAATGCCACCTCATTGATGCATATGAGATAAATTGTAATTTGGTTATTTTTTATCATAAAATCTCTAGCTTGATGAAATGTAACGCTACTTGAGTTAAAAGGGATTTGGTTCTTTAAGTAATTGTATAGCTTTCAAATTTTAATGGGACATTGTATTGGGCCACATTGAATTTGAGTATAAATTATTTTTTTTATAGCAACTAAAATGTCAATATGCCCCTAGAGTTCACATCATATATATATATATATATATATATATATATATATTTATAAACTTTGTAGGTAAGAAATTGTTGTTCAAGGTATCCTTTGTCAGGGAAGCTACTTCATTATATCTTATGATTGATATGAACATTCTCTATTTATGAAATCCATAACAATATTTGTTCAATGTTCTTATCGATCTTTTCTTTTAACTAATGAATATTTTGCACTGGAGAGTTTTTGCAAATTGAATCTGAAGACGCAAATTCTTAAAGCTTATTATCAATTGACAAGCATGGACTAAACATCTCATTTGAGAAAAATGAGCATGCACTTGCCATTGCTAATATTTCCAACAATGCTAAAAGACAATTCAGATGGAGCTAGTGGATTAGCAATATGTTTCTTTTCATGTTTTAGTGTTTCTACTAATATTTCTTTATTTATAGGAATTTAGAGTTAAAGTTTAAGATTCTTTTGCTCTTTACCAACAAAGTTTAGGATTCAAACATTTTCTTTGTCTACAGTTCGTCGCTAGCATGTGTAAACAATATTTCTTATTATAACATTTATAATGATGTTCCTCCCTACTTTGTACCAACCATTTCCATGTCAAACAATGGTCATGGAAAAACTGATTTACCAATATTTTTTAAAATTGAAAACTATTTCATGTGTTAAAATATAGGACATCATATTTCATTTTTAAACATCAATAAAGTTAGGATTCTTTCTCTTAAAAAAGTTATTTATATTATTTGATAAGTTTTAAATGCTAGAGTTTCCTCACTCTTATGTATGTTTTACTAAAAACAATTAGTGAGAGAAAAACAACACCAAAGAACATACAACAATAGAAGCATGTTTGTAATATATATATATATATATATATATATTAAAAAGTATTTAGATATTAGCTAAAAAGCTACCTTCACTTAATAAAATTTTAGATTTTTAATTTTTTAATTATATTTTTTTCACATCCTGTGTTTTGCATGGGCCAAATACTAGTTACTTCTAAATCTCAATCTCTTGTAAATAATATTAAAGTTTTGCTTGTGAACGAAACTAGGGAAGTAATTAATTGTTTATTTGAGATCACTTAATTATAATTTTTCTAAACTAATTTTCTTTTGAATATTTACACAATGCATTGAAAGAACATAAGAATTTAAAAACTTTTGAGACTTGTGGACTAGATCTAATATTTTATAAAGCATATACTATTAGTTTCTAGTTTAATTTGTTTTATGAATAAAGTAAATTTTTACACAACATATTTTTAAAATTATATTGGTCATTGAACCATGCGAAGCATTAGTACAATGGTCAATTGATAACAACAACAAACCTTATCTCGTCTAGTGAGATCAACTATATAAATTATATAATGTCATTATATTCTATTATCTACCAAACTTTCAGGAATATTTCAACTAAAAAATCTCATTTAATAATTTTCATAGGTATTTTCTCTAATTTTTTTCTACTCTTTATAGGGCTCAAGATTATTCTTTCCACCCTTCTCACTAGATCCTCTCATGGTCTTCTATTAGTATATTTAAATGATCTCAAATGATTTTCTATAATTTTTCTTTCAATAGATATCATACCTACTTTTTTTGTATATAATTTAAATTTTATTTGTTTGTATATGCCTATATATCCATATTAACATTATCATCTCTTTCATGCCAACTTCATGTTGTTAATATTCTTTTAAAATCTAATATTTATTACCACATAATATAACTGATCTTATAGCAATTTGATAAATTTTCCTTCAAGTTTACAGTAAAAATAAGAGGAAGACGAGAAATAGCAGAAGCCACCTATTGATTTGCAAATTAGAATTCAAAAAACCATGACACGTTGACATGCTCGATTCAATTGTTATCAAATAAGACGTAAGTGTAACATTGGTCATTGATGGCGTACAAGGGTTGATGCCCTAAAGCCCATTTACTCTAAAGTCGATTATTTTTCTAAGCTAGCCCTTATTAATCGAGGTTTAGAGTCAGCCCAAAAATTATTTTTTAAAAAATATTTTTTTAAATTAAGTTAACATTATAATTATAATCTTATATATTCATTATCTAAAATATAAATTATAATGTTTTAAAATCTAAAGTAGGTAATATAAATAATAATTTTAAAGTAAAAGCACATGTTCTAAAGTTTAAATTTAATTAATACAAAACTTTAACAGAACATATTTTTTAAGCTTAAAATAAATACAACTTAAACAAGTAGCTAAAACCTTTTTGTTTAACGATTAAACTAGCCATGTTCATAAGCCTTTTTATATAGAAGCTTCTCAATTTTCAAAGCTAAGCCTAAAAAAAAACCTAAATGGTTAGCTTAACAACCTAATTTATACTTCCAACTCTAAGATGGTTAAAGATAGAAATGTAAAAATCACATCCAATAAATTAATTTATACCATTACTAATCAAATCCCTAGAATGAAAGATTTCTTTCCAAGGCTAGTACAATTCGTGTCATTGAAAGCAACCCACCTTCAATTCTATAAGGTCAAAGGAGTTTTTTTTTTATTTTTTCCCCGTCAAAAGGTCGAAGAAATTGATGTTCGACTGTCATGTTGGTGTTGAGGATAATGATCCTCCCACGTGTCCATTGTTTGGATCGACATTGAGAGGGAAGAAGGTCCAATAAATTGGACCAACAGAAGATTAGATCACCATTAAGAATTAAGAAGTCTTCATAATTGCCAAGCTAACCATGCTTCATCGAAACATTCCATCTTTTCTAAAGTGTAAACCTCCTTACACACTTAGGCTTGCATAAATCTTTTCACTTGAGGAAATGAATCCTTTTAAAATTTCTACTCGAGGTTCAAAATAAATTGGCTACGAGCATGTTGACATTAGGGCAAACTCTCTTGAGAAAAAAAAAAAAAAAGGAAAAGACCATACAAGAATCAACCACTAATTTGACGAAAGTCATTCTTCCTACTTGCAAAACAATGATCAAATTTTCAAATTTGTACTAAGCTTTCAACTCTCTAGAATTTCTTAATATATACTTAATATTTAATTTCTACTAGCTTTTATGATTTGTTCAGTTCAAATGGAATGGAGGATGAAAGATTAGGATTAGTAGTCATTTTTATCTCTTCATTTTGTCCAAAGGGTTATCGAGCATCCTAAACTAAACTACTTTATGGGTCAATTATACTCCTTAACGTCAAAGATTCATTTTCTTATCATCTTGTTATTAACTCGCTAATCATTCATCATTAATGAGCCTCACATTAATTTTTTAATTATCAAATATTTGAGTTCAAAGTGCTTACTAACGTTTCGGGGTAAAGTTGATGGGCAAAAATGTTCATTAATCCAATGTTTTATGATAAAAATATTAAAAAATTAAATGTATGACCCGCTAATGATAAACAGACTTTGAGTTAACAATTGGGTGATAAAGGAAAAAATTTTTAATATTAAAAGATAGAATTCACTCATAATTGAATTTAGAGTGTTTGGTAACCTTTTAGGAAAAATTAAAAGATAAAAATGACCTATAATTTAAGATTTTATAGTGTGTTTAGATTAATAAAAATTTAAATTTGAATCAAATCTCTCATTTGAAACAACAATTTATGATTTTTGATTTGGTTCAAATCCAACTCCACTCCAAAGTATACTTTTTTTATGATTTTAAATTCCCTTTGCACCTTAATTATGTAAAATCTTAATAACTTCAAACAATTTATTCTTTTTGTGTTTTTACTATTGATACCTTTATGATTTTTATATGTTTTCTTATTTCTTGTTGATTAAAAAATATAAATAAATATATCATTTTTAACTTTTCATTTTCATTTTGAATTTCAATTCATTTCTTTTCTTCATTTAAAATTTTTAAAATTATTGAAACAAATAATTTTAAATACATATATTTTGAATGTGAAATTTAAAATATAAGATTTTAAATTTAAAATTTAAATTCATCAATTTAAATACTACCTTAATAAATTTGATTTATAAAAAAATAAAAAATGGAATTAAAAGATTTTAATTCACTTTAATTTTATTACCCCATTTAATTTTATAACTCAATTATTCGTCCCGTCCTATAAGACAGGACATGAGACAGACATCCCTACTCTAGACTTGAATTTACAACTGTACGGGGCAGAATATTTTTAACCTTTAGATTCAATACAAGTGAGAGACGACAAATGAAAAAAAAAAAAAAACAATTTCCAGCAGATTTGAATCTAATAGGAAAATGGTAATCCTTATAATAATAACTTAATATTCAATATTTTGCTAAAAAATATTTATATTTAGTGTCCAAGTAATAATTATGCATTAAATTATAAAAATATAATTATTTTTAATAGAAGGATGATTATGAATAACAAAAAATGTAAAAGTATTTTTTCTTCTTTCTTTAACAAGAAACAATTATTTCAAGATTCAAACGCAAATATCTTTTCTAATAATATAACATGTTAATATTAATAATATTGTATAAATCAAAATACAAACTTCAGAATTCAGACTTATTTTGCTCTTAATTTGATTAGATTAAATTTTACATTATTATAGTGATATAAAAATAATTTTTTTCGACACAAGATATAAAAAGAAGTTTAATGTGTGAAATCTATACATAACAATACATAATATAAGCCATGATTTTCATAAATTATGAATAATGTAATATAATTGATTTCTTAAATTCTATGCAATTTTATATTAATTATCTAATATTACTATAATAATTCAATTTGGATATGCTGGGGAGTAAATTATTATTTTTTTCGTTAAAAAATATAAGACATTTTTAATTGAATCTCATTTTTCAATAAAGTAGTTATCAATTTTCAAATTAACTCTATTTTTTTATATTTATCCATATTAAATACCGTATAATAAATACAAAGTCATTATTAATAGGGGTACTTTTAAAAAAGGCAATAATTATACATCAAAAAATTAAAAATGACTTATTTTTTTAAATATTTAACTCCTTAAAAATATTTTATATTTTTGAATAAATGGTGTATATAACTAACAGATTATTATCAACTTGAATATCTATTAGTATGTATTATCAAACCAATTAATGTAGTGTAATGGATATCATCAATCGATTGTTCGTTTGATATAGAGTATTATATCTAACTAACAAATAAAATTGTAAAAATAATATGTTAACATATAAATTTGTTCTACATTATCTTATTGAAAAAATATATTATGTTAACATAACATTATATTAATTTATATAATCATGATTTAAGTGATGTAACAAGGACTCTCCATTATCAATATCAACTAGTATTTGGATGCGTTCAGGCTAAAAACAAAAGTAAGAGAAAAATGAACTAAATCCGAATAGAGTTGGGAATACGGGTGGGCTTGGCCCTTATGGGCTCGACCCTTTAGGACCCGGTTTCTCATTTTGACCTCCATTTTTCAAACCCGACCCTTATACTCAGGGCTCAGGGTCAGGCCCGTAAGCCCTTTTTTAAAAAAAAAAAAATTAAAATAAAATTAAACATTATAAATAAATTAAAATATTTTAAAATTAAAAAACTTCAAATCATCATAATTTTTTAGAAATTAAATAACAAACATTAGAAGTCTAGTAATAAAATTTAAATCTTCATTTAAAAAATAGTTCATTTTTTTATAAATATACAAACATAATAATTATAGAAAAATAAAAAATATCATAAATTTTATACTATACACTGATATTTATTAAATTATATTAAATTAATTTTAGAATAAATTAAAATTAATAATAATAAAAATAATATAACAGGGCTTGAAAGGCAGCCCGGGCTCGAGCCCTATTTTACAGGGCTTATCAGAGCCAAGCCCTCAAGCCCGATTACTTTAAAAAAAATTATTTTTAAAGCCCGAACCCATATTTAAATAGGACTTTCAGACCCGGTCCTCCAGGCCCAGCCCTTATTCTCGACTCTAAATCCGATCACGTGGCCGTAAAAAAATAAAAAAAATAAATAAATAACATCATCATCGTCATAAATTATAAGCTTTAAATTATAATCATAAATTTTATAATTTTTTAAAAATCACGCGTCTAAAAAGAATTATTTTTAATTTTAAAATATTAATTAATTAATAATAATAATAATAATAATTGTTTTTGCTTTTTGTTTAATAAAAACCAGAACCCAAAAAAATCCAACTATTTCTCTGTTGTGCAAATCAAAATATACTAGAAAGGTTTGGAATCCATTTGAAGTCACTGTTAAAACTCATTTGACGGTAGAGATAAGAATTCGGGCAGGTCAAGCCTATTTAGGTCGAGCCCGAACATGCCTGCTATCCTTATAAGCTTGAATCAACAAGCCCGGCCTAAATTATTTCGAGCTTCGGGCTGGTTTGAATGCCCGTTTAATATATTTTTGTTGTTGCAATTTTGATGATTTTTTTCTCCTATCTAATTGCATCAAAATAATAATCAAACATGCATTAATACTATTTTTTTTAACCATCTAAACTAACAAAGCAAGTTCACCATACTAGTTTAACATCTAAAATAAATAATCTAACAAATAACAACACATTCAACATGAAATTAAAGTTAAAACATAACAATAATCAACAATACAAATCAAAGTCAAGCTAAATCCAAATCCTGTGGCTCTTCCTGTTCCTCATCATCACTCAAAACTACATTTGCACTCTCAATGGCAGACAAATTCATATTTGAATTTGGTTCAAGTAATTCTTTCTCTTCCTCTCCCTCCCCTTCTCTCTCTACTTCTTCCTCTCCACTACCTCTTCTCCTTCAATCCTCTCTTTCTCTTCACTATTTACAACAAGACAACAAAAGAAAAATTTTTAAATTATAATTGAATGAAATTAAATTTTACTTAATAATTATATAACAAAATAATCATATATTTTAAATTTATATTACCATCATATTGAAAACCACTTAACAATTATGAGTGCAAATAAGAGTTTGAAAATTAGAAAGAAGAAGACTGCTCCGGTACTTGGTCAGAACACGTGAGCCAATGCGAAAAGCCGATTCACTTGCCACTGTAATGATAGGAATGCTAAAGATATCGGCTGCTATCTTTGAAAGGATAGGAAATCAACCCTTATAATTGTTCTACCAATTGAGAATTTCTAAATCTTAATATGCTTGAGGTTGAAGTATTACCTCATCCAAATAAAATTCAAGCTCAGACTTTCCAACAGACATAACATCCATACTTGTATAATCAATCCAATCCTGCAACATGTAAAAATTAATAAAATACCAACTAATAAATTAAAATAAAACAATAAAATTAATAATAACATGAAATTAAACTTAATCTAAAACTCTTGGAATATTGCTACTCATGGTTGAAGTTGAAACACTGGAAGTAGTGAAGGATTGAGCTTGATTTTCTTGTATTGGAATTGTTGAACTTGATCTAAGATTTAAAGAAAGAGCATCCATCTCTTTGTATTGATTAAAAATATATCTCAACTTGCTTTGAATGCGCCCAATCTTGGCAGGGCAATTTATAGGATCAGTCCTTGCATATATGTACTGTATCATTTGAATCTTCATTTGCGGATCAAGCACAGCTGCAATTGCAAGGATAGTACTATAATCATTCTAATACTTGTCAAATTTTTCTTTCATTCTTTGAGCCATTTCTTGTATCACGGGATCACCATTTTATCATATTATCATCTAACAAGATCCGAATCTTTGATACTTGAGCAAAATACAAGTTTGAAGTGGGATAAGATGTCCCAGACATCAACCTTGTCATCACATCAAATGACCTCAAGAAATTACACATCTCTTCTCCTCTCCTCTACTCTTCATATGTTGGGCAATGTGTGAAATCATTATCAACACATGCAAAGCTAGTAAAATCTCGACAATATTGTAATCCACTCTCAAGCATTGCAGAAGTAAAATTCCATCTAGTGGGCACATCTATCCTCAAGTCAACTGAACTATCAATGTCACCAACCTCTTCAACACATTTTTTAGAAGTAATTGCCCTTGCCTCTGATTGTTTGACATACTTAATGCTATCTTTAATCTTGTTTAGAGCAGCACTTGTCACTTTTAAGCCCTCCTAAACTATTAAATTTAAGATATGGGCACAATACTTTTGATGAAAAAATTCTCCATTATAAATCAACCCATTATCTTGCAAAGCTAACATTTGTTTCAAAATTTCTTGCATATTATCATTTACAGAGGCATTATCTAAAGTGATAGAAAATACTTTCTTAATAATCTCCCAATCAATCAAACAATTATACACTTTTTTAGCTAATTCTTTTTTAGAATGTGGAGGCCCCATCTTACAAAAAGAAAGTATTTTACTATTCAATCTTTAATTTTCATCAACAAAATGAGCAATCAAGCATAGATAACCTTTAGAGGTTATAACAGTCTAATAATTAGATGTTAAATAAATTCTATTAATACTTTTCAACAATCTTTGCTTTAATGCCTCTTACCCTTGATAGACTTTTGTAACATCAGACACAGCTGGTTTTCGACTAATGCACTTTACACTAGGATTCAACATTAAAGAATAGTACTTAAACCATTTATATTCAACTATGGAATGAGGAAAATCATGTTCAATTATCATCATAGATAAAACCTCTCGCACATGCTTATCATTAAGCTTTCTAGACCTCAATTTTCCTTCTCTATCCACCATCATCACTCCAATATCATGATACTTAGCAAGTTGGGGACAATTTTTAGCATGTTATGCTAAATGAGATGTGCCATCAACCCCAGATCCTGTTAGGTCTTTGTTACAACCATTACATCTGGCTTTTACTTTCCTATCAACTACAATTCTAGAAAATGACTTCCAAACATAAGATGTACAGGTTTTTAATTTTTAGCAACAGGTGGCTTCACTTCTTTCTCAGAACTTGTTCTTTTACTAGAATTACTAGAATCAAAAGACTTCTTACTTACAAAGGCAATAAATTTCTTACTTGTTGAGGTAGCTGATTTAATTACAGAGGCAAGTAATTTTTTCTTGTTTTTTTGAGAGGGAAAAATATTAACTACTTTACCCTTGCCATGCACATTATCATCTACCTTACTACTAGAACTACCACCCACATTTTCATTAGTTTTCTTCCTTTGACTAGAAGACATGTTTCATTGCATAAAATTGGAAATTAAATATCAATTTAACATACTATGTGTCTATGCTTTCATTAAAAGTTAACACAACCAGAGGCAGTCTCAGATAGCTTAAGATATTCAATTCCATATAACAACACAACCATTGAAATTCAAGCGAAGGTAGTCTCAGACAGCTTAAAAATAAGCTTAAGCAAACACAACCAAAGGTAGACTTAAAGGAAAAGCTAGCTTAAAAACAGCCTCAAGCAAACATAATCAAAGATTGATCAAGCAATCAAGTAGATAAGGAGCATGCCATTATATATCGAAACAGAGTAGAGATTTTAGTCTTGAGCAATCAAATAGATTAAAATAGAGCATGACAATATGCATGAGAGAAAAAGAAAGAAGAAGAGGAAGAAAACCTCACTAGTGGGTTTTTCCATTCTGGTCTGGATGAAGCTTGTTGTGCTAGGAGGTTTTGGTTTGGATGAAGCTTGTTCTACTAGTGGGTTCTAATTTTTTTAGTTTGGATAAAGCTCAAGTGTTAGACAGTGAGAGATTGTGAGCGATCATGTAGTCTGAGAGAGATTGAGAATGTAACTATGTGAGTAGGCCGACAAAGTCCAACGAGGAAGAGGAAGTAACGAATGCCAATGGGTCTGGTCTTCTTCTTTTACAGCCTTTAGAGTTTAGCTTTAGGTAGTTTAGCGTGAGCAAAAGCAAGACAGTAAAGACGCTCACTGGATCTAAAGATTTTGAACATCCTTCAATTAGTGGATGGTTTGAAACTTTGAATGAGAAACAGAGAAAGAAATTTTAGGCTTTAAGGTTTTTTTATGCTCTCGTCATCTCGTGTCTTACATCTTGCCTCTTAGTCTCAGTCTCTTAAGTCTCATTCTCATGGATGAACCTTACCTCACTCACTCATAGTCATGCTCGGCTGCTCTTGGTGTCAGCATGTCTGCATGTGCAGCAGGCAACTGGCTCCATTTTTTTTAAAATAAAAAACAAAACAAGTATTTGAGCTTATTTAAGTGGCCTAAATAGGCTAAAGTATCAGTTTTCTCCTAAAATTCTAAGCCTAACCCTAATTTTTTGGGCTTATTTAGGCTGGCTCATCAGGCTTAGCCTGAATTATTGGCTCTATTCGAGGGGGCACTGATCGGTACGTCGATCTCTGCCATTAGGTCTTTTACCCCGATCATGTTGTGTTATTAAAGCCAAAGTAAATTTTTAATGCAACCAACAATTTGCAATCCTGTTCATTTGATAATACAAGCTTGTGACATGGATTGCCCCTTTTGGAATTAAAAAAAAAATTGTGATCATTTTTAGGGGTCGGTGGTGCTTGTTTTATTTTATCTTATGTCCCCTATCTTTTTCGTGTTGATTAAAGAGTGATGCTGGACTTTAGGGAAGGTTCTAATGTGAAGGGATATGGTTAAGGTTCTAAGGTTAAACCTAAGACTAGATTTTGGTAAGGTGGTCCTGATCGGAAAGGATATTAAACTTGAGGAAGGAGAGACTCGCTATAATAAGGAAGATGACAACAACATTGACATTAATTCTCTCTCTTACATTGTGACGACCTATTTGAAAATACTTCTAATTAAGTTCAAATTTAAAATACTTCAAACCAAGTAAAAACTTCATATTTTAAGTAGGTTTAGTTTTCTACTTGCCTAAAATTTCTTTGTAGTCTTCTAGCTATATAGGGAAGATTTTTTTCTTTCTATTTAGTGGAACAGTAAAACATAGATTAGTACGCTGTTATTGAACAAAACTTTCACTAGATGAATTTGTTTGCTTTGTTAGGAAATGTATGTAATGAGATAAATATGCAATTTTTTCACCATTTAACTTCTATTTGTAGTTACTTATTCAAAATAATACTATGTGCTAATAACTATTAGCTTTCTATTGTTGATTCATGGCATATTTTATATATTTTTCTTACTTGATTTCGTTAGAAATTGTACATTTTAATCTAATATTTTGCTTCCTGTTGCCTAAAGGATCAGAAAATTCAACATGTCCTAGGCCATTTTCAAAAGGACTTTGAAGGTGATGTTTTTGCTAAGAATTTAAGTAAGCAAGAAAATGAAAGTCATAGCTTAATGAGAAATGAAAAAGGTGTCTTTACACATATAAAGTGATTCTGGTTCATATAAAGTATTTTTTCCAAGTGCAAATTTTTATGGCTATGGCTCCTTTTTGCCTATGTATAAATGTCCTTATCTTCCATCTCATTCAGAAACTCTGTGAAGAAACTATAAACCACATATCATTAAAACATCCTCACATGGAGGTATATGAAAGCTATCATTATTGAATAGTTTTTTTTAAAATGATTTTTTTAATGATCACATCATAAGAAAGTAGTATATGTAATTATGTTGTTAATGTCTTAAATCTGACATACTTGAGTACTGTAGGTTATTTTATAATGCAGGCTGTACTTGATAACTCAAAATCATCTTTGAACATAACCCCATCTGTGTCTTAGAACTACTTCTGGTAGCAACCAGTCATGTCAAACTTTAAAAGCACCTAAAGTTGATTATTCAATGAAGAAAGATGTAAGGATTTCTTCCAATGCAGTGGTTGATAGGTGCCCTTTTAAAGATGATAGTATGAATAAATTAGGGAATTTAATTGACTAGAGAACACTGAAGTTTCGAATCAAAATGAAGTCTAATATTTTAGCACAAAATAATATTGTGATTTATAGTGGTTTTAGGCTTGATAACACTCCATCTTCATCAATGGGAACAGTCTTGATGAAAAGGAAGGCAAGCACACTCTATCTCAAGAGACTACTGAAGAATCTCTAACTACCATTATTCAGGTAATAGATAGATCGTTTTCATTTTTATGTATGCCTGCTTGTCTATAGGAAGATTGAAAATACAAGACATTTCTTTCAATTACTAGGTTATGAGTTCTTTCCTTATTCTTGAAGGTGTGCTATTATCACCTCTACAGGAGAGTCTGCTCAATTTGATGAGAAAGGAAAATGTTCTTAGCAATATAAGAACAATGTCTTCATAAAATGTTCCTTTTTTAGGGGATGAACAATTGGTGAATAAGAGAAAGGTGAGAATTAGGGGTTAAAGTAACAGGTAGTTGGAATTGAAGTGTAAAAATGGCAATGGTTTTAAAAAGAAAATTACATTACATGCAGTGAAAAGATTTGAAAATAAAACTCCAAACTATAAAGACCTTCTCTTTAATGGCTCAAAATGCACACCTTTATCAAGTTTTTGTGATGCTGGTAAAGTTACTGAAGTCATTGGTAAGGCTTCTGAAGTTTCAATGAAAGTCAATGAGGATGTAGTGAAAGCTAAAACAGTTTTCAGTGAAGCAATTAAGGGGGAGTCATTGGAGTCAATATCTTGTCAGGACTTTTATATGAGTGAAAAACAATATACAGGAGATAGTTTTATGGAAAATGTTTTAGAGCATAAAGCTAATTCTCTTAAGGATAATTATATTGTCTCTAAGAATAATAGAAAGTGTAAAGCTAACATGATTTCTAAGAAAATTGAGCATGATGCAATACAATTTAAGGCACATTAAGATTCTCACAATCACCATACTAATCAAAAGGGAAAACCAGTATTGGAGGGCAAGGATAACTTAAAAAGGGACCACAATTCTAGTAAAGCTGTGGCTGTTAGAGGAAAAGACAGTATAGGAGTAGGTAATAATGCATTGACAACTGATAGAAAGAGAACATCTTGTGGTGTTACTTCTTATAAAAGTCATATGCATATAACAAAGTCCTTAAAGGATTATAAGGTTAGAAATAGTAACAGAGAGTCATTGAAAGAGAAAAATGTAGTCCATCCTTGGCATAGGGCTATAGAAAGTGTTAACCATGATAATGCTAAGGCACGGAGTGCTTATAGGATTAAAACAAAAGAAAGACCAAGTAGTAATAAAGTGGGTGATCAGTTGGTATCTGGTTGTGCTTAAAAGATGCTTCAAACACTTGTCCTATTGTAGAAAACAAACTTGACCCTAAGATGGTACCAGCTGCAGTACCTCACATTATTACAAAAGATTGGGTATGCTGTGACAGCTATTAGAAATGGTGGCCTCTACCTTTTAGTGTTGAGCTAGAAAAGCTACCTGAAAAATGGCTATGTAGCATGTTAAATTGGCTACAAGTTGCTTTCTCATTTCTAGGTTATGCACAAGCTTGCTATGCTTAATATACATTAATTTTCATTTCATTTGTATATTAAACAAGAATTGAACATTATGTTGAATGTATTAATTTTTGTGAATTTTTTCTTCCTATGTTGCATACTATGTCTTGTATGTACTATTACCTTATTATTCTTTGGCAATTGTCTTTAGGTATAGAATGAATAGGTGTGATATAAGTGAGGAGGAGACAATAGAAACAGCTTATACATTAAATCAAATGCCAAGCTTTGGGGGGGTAAAATAATACGTTAAACTATGCTTCTAGAACTGTAAGTAGAGTGAGTTGTGCTCGTGCCCTGCATTCTGGCATGAATTCCCAGAGATCTTATTTTGATGTAATGTCTAGTCAAGGAAAGGAGAAACAGGACTTTAAGGATAAGACTGAGGTAGGGATCAATAGTGATGTGTTTATGTTTTTAAAGTCCTTAGAAACTAATGTTCAAGAATCTAGAAAAAAAGAGATTGTTAACTAAAATGAACCAGTGTCCTAATAACTCAAGCCCAATGAAGAAATCTAGTGATCAACATTTGATCAGGTTGAATAGCTTGAATGAGGAGAAACACATGCCTAAAGAGAAAGTAAAATAAGTGAAGATAAGGGCATCATTTATTTTAGAGTTTATACATTGATGCTTTAGATTCTTTATGGAGCAAGTAACTCATTTTTGTATTTTTAACATTTCAATATTGTTATAGTGCATATATAGGTGATAGAAAGAATATACAATTGAGATGTGGCATAAAGGATGATCAAAGTATATTTAGAACATCAAAAAAGTTTAAGACTAAAGATTTTCACTCCTCTAGTAGTCATCTGAATCTTGACACAGATCATGATATGGTGAAACCAATTTCAAGAAAATGTTCACCAATAAAGGTTAGCTGGAAAGGTATTTGAAAATATGATGACTATTTTTATCTGAGGATATAAAGGACAAGTTAGTAGTTCTTGTCAAGAAACAAGATCAAGCTCAGGTCTTGTCAAATGGTGTTCCCCTGGGCGTAAACACTAGTAAACAAAATGAACCAATAAAGAAAAGGAAATTGAAGGACTAGATAGATGGTAAGAAACAGAACAATGTGTTCTACGTGCAAGATGGTAAAGAAGGCAGTGTAAGTAGATTTAGAAAGGAAAAGAAGCGTGGAGTTTTAGAGACTCGGATAAATTCAAATACAGAAGGAGACATTGAATTTAACTAGAAAGGTAGGAGGAGCCAAATTTGTTTATCAAGCAATAGGGATGAGATGGCTATTGACACAGAAGAAATTAGAAATGTTGATAAGGCCCGCAATCAAGGAAGCGTAAAATAAAGGTTGCATCATAGCATGCATTAGATTATAATGATCCATTAGATAGGGTTTAGGATCTAAACAGCTTTCATTGGCTACAATGTCAAGCTCTTCTATGATTTCAGGGTCTTATAAAGTGAGAACTAACTTTAAGGATGTTAAAGTTTTACCAGTAGAATCTATTACCTCATCACCTTTAAGGATCTCTAACTTAGCTAAGCTTATATTGACAGAAAGGGACATTCTTGAGAAGAATGCTTTTGAAAAAGGTGGTCTCTCATTGATTTTTAAGGATAGCAAGGAGGAAAAGAAATCAATGAAAATAAAGAAGAAAGTTTTAAATCACTTGCTCCTTGAACAGAACAAAATTTATTCAAGTAAATTCTTGGCTGAGGATGGTAAAGTCAAATTTTTATCTAAAACTTCTAAAGTTAGGCATGACCATTTTATTAGTAGTAGTGATGATGCTATAGATCATGGAAATTGTGTCAATAGTACATACTTCATAAAGATAGTGTGAACAAGAACAATGGTCTTAATTATCATAAATCTAGTCTGCAGCAAGAAGTGATGTTAAATATAATTTTCTTGAGTCTAAACATAGGAATGACAATATTAGTAAGAAAAATTCTGTGAGAAGTTCATTGAGTGAAGCTAGAAATAAAATTGAGCTAAATCTAAAAGACTTTGAGAATTCAGTTTTTAAAGTTGATGTTCTATGTACCACTAAAAGAAATGTTGTCTCCCAGCAGAATTAGAGCCATAACTATGAGAAAGAAAATTGAGCTAAATCTAAAAGTTTGTTTATTGTCTATGTACAGAATTAATAGATAGGAAATTAAAGACTCTCTCATCTTTAAATGGTGAGATAAAAAGGGAGACAGTATTTGTGAGTTCCAAAACTAGCTTTGGGCCTCATTAGGGTGATATGTTTAATAGGCATTCAGTTGATGCCTCTGGCAATGGTGATCTTGCCAAGTTAACAAAAAGTTTTGCTAATGCTAGACGTAAGGTTAGAGTTGGTTGTAATTTAGGAAATTTGGCACCTGATCGATCACACATGTCAAGTTTGATGAGAAAAAATTCTAGCCTAACTACCTCTATGACCTTGGATAAAGCCATAAAACTAAAAGATATGGTAGATAATTTCAAGGTTACTTGATCAATTTAGAAATTTTGTTCATTTCTTTTTGTTAGATCTTTACTTGTTTACTCTCTAATTGATGGTTAAATTCTGTTATATTGTAGAACTATGGATTTATGTTTAAAAGTAATGAGACTTACTTTGAAGCTACCTTGAAGTTTCTTCATAGTACATTACTATTAGAAAATTGTCATAATGAGAGTAGCAAGCATGAGGAGATGAGTCAAATGCAACTATATACCATTACAGCTAAACTTTTCAAGTAAGCAAAATGCTGAAGCTATAAGTAAATTTATTATACATGCTTATTTCTTTTATACTAGTTATTTACATGATGAGAGTAAGTCATTTTAGGGCATAATCTAATAGATATATTACTATTTTATTTTTGGGCTATGTATTCTTCTTTGTACCTTAATACATGAAATTGGACTTTAGATCAAGTGGGGTCATTTATGGGATGCAAAGGCATGCAACTAGATTCACTCAACATATATGGTCTACCTTGCTCAATCAAATATGGTAACTTAATAGTACTGTTATTATCTTATAGTTCACACGTTGGCGTTGGGGTTAGACTTTCAATTGTGCCATTAAATGACAATACAATATACACAAATGATGGGCTGTTGTGAGCATTTTTTCTTTAGATGGCATTTAATCAAACGTGTTATTTAAAAAATGTTTATTAGATCTTGTGCACATGAATATCAAGGATGCCAAGAAATTGCTATAGCTGCTTTGGCGTACAAATGTCTAGAGGTGGCATACATGAGATTGGTTTTGTGACATTCGAGAAAATTTAATCTTGGTTTATTAACCTAATGAGGGTGATTAGTGAGTTAATAAGGTATATGGCAGAGAGGCTTAACTTGGCGTAATTGTTGTGACTTCAGCCCTAGAAGTGGGTCTGGATTGATGGCGGGCTACCCAGGTAAGGAAAGAGGAAGAAAAAGTGAAGAATTATCCTTTGTGTCATATGCTGTAGTGTGTGGTTACTCCACCACAGTGCACAGAGACCAATCTGAAAGTAATGGGCTCCTTTGTGCCATGTGTTGTGGCGCACAAGAAAATTTTTGATAAATCAAATCGTGTTTATGTGATAAAATAGAAGAGGAAAGAGGAAGAAAACGAAGAGAACGTTGGAGTTCTACTAGGGAACGCTCATTGGCTCCCATTATTGATATTTTAAAGCTCCCAAACACTCAAGGTAAGTAATCTAAGCTTTCTTCTTCCTTTCTCTCCCTCATTTATGATGATTTATGGTAGGGTTTGAGTTGGAAGATGAATTTTCAGTCCATAGGAGTATGGGTCCGATTTCATTGGTTAGAATGAGTATAATGGGAGTTGTTTAAGGTATTGAAACACCACATTGATGATTTTAAAAGTGGTTGGTCCATGAGAGCATTTACTATCAAAAAATTGATATTTATGAGGTAGTTAGGAGAGGTTTATGTGCATTAATGATGGTTTGAGGTGTTGTTAATGATAATGTGCATTAATCAAATTTAAAGAGTCCATTAGATATGAATGGGTAATGACTATGAGTTAATAAAATAGAATATGTGAAGTTATATGTTGATAAATTTTCAAGATTTAGGAAATGATGGTATTCTTATGGTATGGATGTAGTGAGGTTCATTTTTGACACCATTCAAGGTTGTTGAAACTTTAGGAAATTGCTATAGAGAGAGGTAAACCTTTGACCTCTTAAAAGTTTGAGGTAACCAAGGGAAACTTAATCTTTATAGTTGAATGTTAATTGTGTCTGTGAAATGTGAATTATGATTTAGATTAATGATACATATCAGCAAAGAGTGTGATTTTGGAAAGATAACTTTTATTATACTACCCTTATGTTTTGTGAAATTAATTATGATTGGTTACTATGGGTGGAGAATTTGGTTGTATTATATTGATTTTGTGGAGTAATTGAATATGGTTATATGAGATTATTTTCCATGAATTAATTCTTAAAAATGCATAATATGTGTTAAATGTGCATAGCATGATCATTGGCAAGAGTTTGCTTAGGAGAGGAGTTGCTTGATTTAAATCCACATGATATTGGCAGTGATCGTTGGAATTGAGAACTAGCCTTGGCATCGACCGTTGAAATCAGGAGGTAGCCCTTGTCTCATAGTTGATTTAAGACTGTCCCACTTATTCTATGAGGGACTCAAACCTAACTACTCTCCACTGGTTCAAAAGGAGGCTAAAGTAGGGGTACAACATCCCCATAGTTGTTAATATTAGGGGAAACCGGATTACATAAATGAGTGAGTTCACATTGGCCCAGTTGCTTCTTACAAGTGGAAGGTTGGGTTATTCTATGAAGGACATAGCCATATGATAGCCATCAATTTTATGTTGGAAGTAGTAGGAGGATATAAGGTTAGCATATGATCATGCATATAAGGCTGGCCATATGGTTATTAGTTTTGTGGTCCAACATATGTTGAGGGCACATGATTGTTATTTTTGTGACCTTATGTTATGTTTTGTGAATTAACATGATAAGTGTATTGCGGTAATCCCTATCACATGGTTGTTAATTTTGTGAATCGTGGCCAAGTGTTACGTGTTATCTGTGCTTGTTTGCCTACTTGCATCTATTTACAATTAATATATAACTGTATGGGTTAAGTGAAACTTGGTTATTGAGTCATTGTACTCATTCTTCAATTCTCAATATTTTCAGGACCTAACTCATCAAATCCAAGTCGAGAAAAACGTATAAAGGCCTAAGATTATGGAGTAATCCTCTATATGCCTCTCTTTTGTTACTGTCATGTGTATTTGTTAATGTAATTGCCAACTAGGATTATTTGCTATCATTTATGAATTACTTGCATGATTTTGTGTATAACTAGTATATTTTATGCCTTAGGTTAGAGAGTTTTGGTTGGAAACCTGCTGATAAGGCTAAAATACTTGTGCAAGTAGAAACATATGCATTTTGAAGGATTTGGGTTGAAATTGATGATTTTGTGTAACATTTCCTCCCCTTTTATACTTTTTGAAAATTGAGATTGAGTGGTGATTTTATGGTATAAGTATTTTTGATTGTGTATGGTGCGTTGCATGGGTCCGTTAGAGTTTATTGAGTGTAGTCAGATGGTTGGTGTGAGCTATTGGCACGTGTGGTTGAGTTGGACACCCCATTTGTGCAATTTTGTCAAAAAGTAGTTAAAATGGTTGTTTAGCTAGAGCTAGGAGAAAGCTCTGTGTAGATACCAATACTATCTCAATTGGACATCGGATGCAGATTTAGGACGTGTTGAAATTTCGCTCCTTGTGCTATTAAATGACAACACTGATGTTGTTAAATTCATGTAATGCGCCGTGGTGTATGGCACAAAGAAGACAAGCTACGACGCACATGCCGTGAGCCATGGTGGATGAGTCATCTTATGTACAAAATTTGTTTTTGAGTTTTAAAACTCATTATTTTGGGTCCTAATTGATTTTCTAGCTTCCGTATTACTTTCAAAACTTTGATATGGACTTATTAAATAATGTTTGATATTCGAAATGTTGAAATTGGGATTCCTTTGAAAGAATTTGAGAAATTCCCTTTATAAAACTTTATAATTTGGTAATTCTTGAGGGTTAAACCTTAGGTTATCATGATTTAGGGTTAAACGTGGTTTAGTAAGGGAGACTTTACAGTTTAGTCTCTTAGATCTTACAGGTTTGCTGTAAACATTCTAGTGTAAATAAGACATGGCACGAGTTGTAATCAACTTTAAACATTGTTCCTCAAGGTAACTGAATATAATTCTGATGCAACTTCATTTCTCCAGGATGGTTGGTCTTTGATGTATGATGATTTTGCAATCTCCTTTCCACTTGCATATATTCCATGGCTGTTGTTACACACACTAAAAGGGGAAGGAATATAAAAGTGAAATTGTTATCTTTGTATTCTAAAACTGTTTTACTTGTTCCTTCCTTCTTTGGATAAAGTATGAGTGCATGATTCCATCTGTTTTTATTTTTTTGGGGTTTCAATGACTTGAAAAATTATGGAGTTGGCATAGTTTAGTTTTGACATTTTTCTTATTATTATTTACGATCTGGCATATGTCATTAAGGATTGTAAGTCACTGATGTATTACTGCTTTTTTTATTCCATTCTTCAGATGAATCTCCCTTATCTTCTATATCAGATGTTGATGACTTAATCAATCAAGCGGCAGTGGATACAACTACTTGTCTAGGGGTATTGGTGCTCATTTTGCCACTAACCAGGTCATATATGTGCAAAATCACCCAACTTTCTTCCAGCTTCTTGACTTTATAAGTTTTATTTTTTATTTTTATATGGTTTGTTTGGAAGGTTTATTAAGGTTGTTAGTATGAACTTGAACTACCATGAAAATATTGTCTATGGAAAATGTTTATTGTTAGATGAAATTTTGAAATAATCTCATATGGGTAGGTGAAGTTTTATTGTTGCCTTGCTATCTAATATAGGAAATTTGAACTTTGTTACTTTGAGACAATCTTCTATGCCATGCATTGACGTAGGGCTATAGGATTAATTGTTCTCTAAAATCATGAATTTGACTAAAAAAAGTCTTACTCTCATCAATTCACTATAATGTAATATTTTCGTTATTGTCATTGGGTTGCTAGAGCTTCCATGTCCTAAAGAAATGCAGAGAGATAGAGAAAGAGAGATAGAGAGAGAGAGAGGCAGAGGAATTCAATTCACCATATCCATAAATGATGAAGTACATAGGAACTATGTATGACTTAACAGTCTAACTAACTTAACAGACTATAATAGGATATAAGTACAATATAGTTTAAGGGCATAACCATCACTAATAGTGGTTAAATGTCAAGCTTTTATTTTCCTTTCAAACTCTTCCTATTGTTACTCCTTAATAACATGCAACTAGCTTTTATAGTTAGCCATTTTCACATATAGAACCAGTATACAAACTCTCGAGTTAATTATATTAGTATGATTATCATGCTATAAAAAATAACTACAGATATAAGTTGGCATGTCAATTTGATTTCACAGACTCAGGATATAAATTTGGCAATGGAGGCTTCTAGAAAATGCCAAAGCACTTTCACAGTTGCTTGTACATTCATGAAAGGGGCATGGAATAAGGAATTTATATCCTCTATTAGGAGGGTTATTGACTTCAGCTTCCAGGATGTAGATGAGCTTATGCGTCTGGTTAGTGCTACAAAAAGTGCCATTACTCGTGCTGGTCTTGATGGTGTTAGAGATTGATATGGTACTGTAAATTATAAAAGTTTTTAGACTTCTCTACCAAAGATGGTTCCTAAATGGAAGGAGGAAAGAATACGTACTAGGTTGGCACTTGGAAACCTACAAAGAGGCAAGACATCCGCTATCTGTTGCCTTTCTGTAAATAGTTTCAGAAAGCCTTTCTCGAGGAAGTCCACCCTTTGAGGTTGGTAAGTCCCATTGACTCATCAAGGTTAAGTAAGCTGTCTTTCCGTCTGACACCTTGACTTCATCGCCTTGCTCGCGTCAGTTTCAACATCAGACGAATGAGATCTTCTTTCAACGAGGTAGAGTGGGGCTGGTTAGAGCTTTGTGGTACCCCATAGTCTGTCTAGTGTAGATGGAAATGTTACTTCGAGATATGATCTTTCATTTGATTGAATTTATACAAATTCTCACGCATAGTCTAATACGCCGTTGGGCGAGAAGGGCTACTGGTCATCGCAGGAACTAAACTCCCTAAGACCTCATCCAGCGTTATCGGGAAATCTGCAGAAGATCGGCTGGCGTACTAGACCTGTTTTCAGTTCCGTTCTGTCTTGCTCAAGTTCTTCTTAATATGGATAAGAGCATAATAGTTTCACTGTTAACTGTTATGGATTATAAAGAGGTATGAGATTCCTTTTTGTTGAGTGATATGTGTAATATCCTAAGTTTCCTCATTAGTAGTTATCAGTGTTTTCAAGAGGTAATTTGGTCAATTTAGATAAATTATGGAGGCTATATTAGTGTTTTAGTGAGGTTTATGGAGGCTAATATGCTTTTTGAATCCTTGGACAGCCTTAAAAGAGGGTTAGGTCGAGGTTCAAGTAGGCCATGGCACAAAAGGAAGTTTAAAATTTTGTGGGGCTTTCTATGCCATGTGACGCGGCAGGCGAGTCAGTACGCCACGGCATACGGGCAAAATCTGCACTTATCAGATGTGAAAAATAAATCAAAAACAAAAGAGATAAAAAGGAAAAATGAGAGAGCGATGAAAGAGAGCTTTTGGTCTATTAAGGCACGATCTCTAGGCTACTTTGAGGGTGTTTGGAGCTTGATTCAAAATTGGGTAAGTTGTATATTCTCTCTTCTCCCTCTTTTATGTGAAAATCTGAACATTTAGGGTATTGGGGGCTTTAATTTCAATTCCTTTAGGTTTAGACCGAACCCATTGGTTTATTTAAGATCTTGGGGAGTTAAATCAAGCTTCTAACCTTAAGCTTATTAGTTTTATGGTGATTGAAAATTTTTGGTAAGGGTTTGGACGAACCTTAAGTATAATTTGAGGATTTTAAGACAATATGGAATATTGATTAGTGAATTTGGTGTGTTGGAATGTGTAATAGGATGTTTAGAGTGTGTGAAAATGGTTAGTATTATTAAAAAAGCAATTTGAGTATTTAAGCACTTAGAACCTAGTGAATTCAGAGTTATCCAAAGTGATAATTGATAATTGTCACCTATTAGTGTAGATTGAGCATTGCTCGAGCCATATTATGCGTATAGAACGTGTGGAGCTAACGTTGAGCCGCGGTAATCTTTTTGGTGTGATAAAAGGGTTGAGGTTAACCATATAGTTTATTGTATTTATTAACTATTGTAACTGTGTAGAAGTAATTCTAAATGATTAAGTTGTGGTTTTGAAGAGTTTTGTGTATAATTTAACATTGTAAATGATTTTAGTATGAAAAAGTGTTTTCTAAATTGTTATTGATTTTAATTGAAATATATATATATACTATGTATTGTGAATTGAATTGTGTATTGTGAATTGGTGTAACATTCTAAAATTTTAAGACTTGAATTTATTAAAAAAATAAAATAAAATATCAATAATTAAATTAAAAATTTAGAATAATTTGATAGTGGTCTAGAGTTTGAATTTTCTAAGCAAAAGTTAGGTTTATTTTACTTTACTATGAGAAAAATTATCAAAGTTGACCCAAGCTTTTGTGCTATAATGAAAAATATTGGGTCCTTTCTTATAATTTTTCCTAAAGTCTTATATCAGCATTTTAAAGGGAAACTGACGCAAAAATGCAGAAATGAAACAGGAAAAAGAAAAAGGAAAGAAATGAACAAGAAGAGGAAGAAGAGAAGAGAAAAAAAAGAGGGAGTTAGACTTGGATTTAGGAGGCTTTGCGACCGTTGCGAGCTCGGCTACACAATAGGTAAACTCCCTACTTCAATCATCTCCTTTCCTCTTTCTTGATTTTCTTCAATTTTTGGAAGAGAAAATTTCTAGATTTTGATCCTAAAGGCTTTATTCTTGTAAGCTTTTGTTTTTTTTTGGATTTTAGGAAAGATGTTTTGTTTATTTTATTTATAGTGTCTAATATTTAGAGTGGATAATTGGATGAAAAGAGGTATTTTTGGGCACAAATTAAACTCTGAGAGGTTGGGTTATCCCCTCAATGGTTTAAGTCTATTGATTTAGTTATAATTTTTGCTACTTCAGCTGAATTTTGCTACTTGAGCTGAATAAGATTTAAATTAAGGTTGGTTTTCATTATAAGGGCTAATGTTAAAAGTTGGTGACATTAGTGAAGGTTTTTAATTGATTAAAAGTTATATGAATTGGAAATTAGCCTAGTCATGCTAATAAATGGTTTTGGTGGTTAAGTGGTATTATGTGAATAGTTGATTTAATAGATGGACATTTGGGATGGATTATGGCTCATTAACCCAATTATGGTATAAGCTATAGTCTTCATTAATGCTATTTGTCATGATAAGTAATGTGGATTACTTATATGTTGTAAGGAATTGTTGATGGAACTTATTGAGAAGTTAAGGAACAAGTCAAGTCCTATTTTGTACAAGAGGACCCTTTTGGTATCAAAGAGTTGAGGTAACAGGAAATTTATATTTCTTATTACTTTGTTTTAGCTATTTTTGAATAAATATTACTAGCTATCATACATTACATGTTTTAAAAGATTAAATGTGCTTTATAAGGGGTTATGGGGTACTACTTTGATTATAGTGCAAATATGTTTTCTAATTGTTTAACAACAATGTTTTTATGAAAACGAGATTTGTTTACAGTATGTAATCATAAGAAATAGAAGTTGCACTTAAGGAAGTGTAACTAAGTAACGTATCTTAATAGGCTAAGGAACCATTTAAGGGAGATTTATAAATGTTATACTACTTTAGAGTGTTGAAGTGGTCAATACTTGAGAAAGGTAGACACGAATAAAAGGCATGATCTCGGTGGAGTTACCAATGAGAAGGTGTGGACTTTTGATATTCTATGACACACTTCCAGTACACAGTGTTGCCTTACGTATTGTGGGCTCAGTGCACTAAAGTGATTAGTGTATTGAGTGTTCGACACCTCTCAGTGGGAGAGAAAATTCGACATATGAAGTGTAAGGTTGAGTGCCGAGGCCAAGGTAGCCCTCACATGGAGAGTAATCAGGCTAGTTTCTGGGAGGAAGTAGGCTTCGATTGCTCAGAATTCACGTCAAAAGGGCATAGGTGGTTCGGTGGATTAGATCATGTCTTAGATTATGTTTTGTGCCTGTGGAGGTACAAGTGGGTATAAGGTTTACCTGCGAGTTAAAGAGTGCCAGGGGACATTCTGTTGGTCATGAAAGGCCATACCGGCCTATGTCATGCATTCATGCATTTTAAATAGTTAAATTATATACTATGTTTGATTTTATTATTCATTTATTTGATTATGGCTTACTTTGTAATAATCAATGTAGATTTCTCTATTACTGAGACTGTGGTTGTCTCACCCCTTTCTTTTCAATATTTTCAGGTCCAGGCGAAGGAACTAGTGGAAGACAGAGAAAGGAGCAGAGCTAGGGGCTGTTTGTGAATTGTAAAGAATTGCAAACCTCTTTCTTTTGAGCAAATCTATTGTAATGTTTTTAGAGTTAGGGTGCTAGCAGGATGTGATTATGTATATGTGTGTGAGTATGTGTGAATTGTATGGCTTGTGTATGAACTTTTGTTTGCTTGTAAACTTATGGCTAAGAAACTTGGCTATAATGTGTGGTTTTGATGGATTTATTTAGTAGACCAAGTTTTCACAATAAGAAAATATTTATTTTGGTATATATATGATTCCACAAGCAAATGTAAAGTGGTTGCATTGCAAATGGTGTGCTATGGGCAAACATACACCTTGGATAGAGAGAGTGAATGCGTGGGCCCCACAGAGATCTCTGAGCCAAGTGAAAATGTTTAGCACATATATTCATATGTGTATATGATATTTGAAATAGTTTTTGGCTACTCTTGTGTGATTTGTACATTTTGGGGTTTAGGGTCCATTTTGAAAAATGGTACCCGGGTGGTCAAATTTTGGTATAAAGGGTTTTTTTCTATCATTTAAATATTTTATAAGGTGTTTTTAGTCCTATTTTATGTGTTCAAAGTGTTTCCATAGGTTTGTGACCATTAGGATGAGATTTGGACAATTTTGAAATGGTTTTTTACCAAAAAAACCTGCTCTTTTGCATTCAAGTGCCCAAATCTTAATCTGATCGTTGGATTTTTATAAAATTTAGATCACAAGTAAAACCTTTTATAAGATTTGTGTGAGCTTTGGAATCACATCGATCGGATATCAAACGGAGAAACGACCCACTTTAGAATTTGGTCCGAAGGAGCTGTTATGACAGCAAAGTGTTGTCATGACAACAACAGTGATGATGTTACAACATGTAAAAAATTCAATCTGTCTGTTAGATCTTTTCAAAATTTAGTATGCTAATAGTACTATTTAAAAGTGACATGTGGGCTTTGGAATCACTCCAATCGGAGGTCGGATGATGAAATGGTGCACTTTAGAAGTTAGTCCGGAGGTGCTGTCATGACAGCAAAATGACCAAACTTTTAACATGTCTAATTTTTAATATGATTGTTAGATCTTTTTGAAATTTAGTACACTTATAGTACCCTTTGGATGTGACTGTGAGCTCTAAAATTTCTTCGATCGAGGATCGGATGACAGAACGGCGCTTCCCGAAAGTTGGCCCAGGAGGGCTGTCATGACAGTAATTTAATGCTATCATGATATCATCTTTTTACCTCACTTTTGCCTAGCTTACTTTTGTGTGCTATAGGTAAAACCTATAAATTTTTTATTTAAAAAAGGTTTTAAATGTTTACTTTGTAATCGTGTATCTGCTTAGTGATTTAAATGGTTTGTTTCCTAAGTTGGCTTTAGGATTAACTCCTTAACCACACTTAGTTTATTTGAATTGTGTAATTTTGGATAACACTCGAGGCAAGTGTTACAATTGGACACCACAGTATGTGTTTTGTTTATGAAATGAATCATTAGGGTTTAGGTGTTCATCTTTTAAATAGATGATTGTATGAGTGTAAGACCGGTTTCGTTAGCTAGAGGGCTCAAATAGCTTTATATGGACATTTGAATCACTCAAATCAGATGTCAGATGGCAAAACAGCACACTCTGAAAGTTCAGAGAAAAGTCATGACAGTAGGTGTGCGTCGTGGCGTAAGAGGCCCTAGAGGGATTCATCCTTCTGTACCATCCGCTGCAGCGGACGGAGCAGTATTTGCTGAAAATGGCATTTAAGCCAGATTTTATTGTGGTTTGTTTTTCATGCTTCCGTATTTGCTTTTAATCGATTTTTTAACCACGATTTAAGCTTAAACTATATTTTAAAAGGGGTTTTCTTAAGATCTCAATGTTTTAACTAATTATCTTTAAACCCTTGGGTTGTGGTAACTTCTTCTGAGAATTTTATTTAATCTGAGTTAACATAATGATGTGTGAATGTTGTCCTGGTAATGTCAAGGTGGACATTACAATATGGGATGGAAATTTTGTAGTAGTTTAGTGCTATATTTTTTGCTCCATTGATTTAGAGCCCCAAGAAAGAAAACACAGGATCTTGAAATGAGCACCATTTTTTAGAATACTGATATTATCTTAACTTGTCTATTGTTTATGACACTATTTGTAACCTCCCTGAGGTTAAACTGCAATTGATTCCAAAACATGATAATTCGGGGTTTAACTCTCAAAAGATTACCAAATTGTAAAGCTCTATAAAAGGAATTTCTCAAAATTCTTTCAAAAGAATCCCAACCTTAACAATTCAAATCTCAAACATGATTTTAATAAATCTAAATCAAAGTTTTGAAAGCAAAGTGGAAGCTTGAAAATCAATTAGGACCTAAAACAATGAGTTTTAAAACTCAAAAACAAATTTTTATGCAAAAAGTGTCACGTGCGCCCCGACTTACGGCATGTGTACCGTGGCGTGTCTTCTCTATGCCATGCGCCACGGCACATTGCACGAAATTTGACAGCATCAATGTTGTCATTTGACAACACGGGAAGCAAACTTCTAACGCGTTCCAAATCTCCATCCAACATTCGATTGAGATAGTTTCAGTGTCTATACAGAGCTTTCTCCAAGCTCTAGCTAATGACACCGGTTTCACACTCAAACTCATTTTCTATAAAAAAATTGGATACCAAAACCCATTTTGACTACTTTTTCACAAAATCTCATAAATGGGCTGTCCCACTCAACCACACGTGCCAATAGCTTACACCAACCATTCGACCACACTCAATGGACTATTGCGGACTCATCAATGCACCATACACAATTAAAAACACTTATCTTATAAAATCACTGCATAACCCCATTTTTCACCAAACATAAAGGGGAGAAAATGTTGCACAAATCAATAATTTCATTTCAAATTTTCAAAAATACATATGTCTCTACTTGCACAAGTATTTAAGCCTTATCCATGGGTTCAAATTAAAACTCACTAACCCAAGGCACAAAATACACTAGTTATACATAAAATCATGCAAGTAGTGCATAAATCATGTCAAATAATCCTAGTTGGTAGTTACATTAGCAAATACACATGACAGTAATAAAACAGAGGCATTTAGAGGATTATTTCACAAATCTTAAGTCTCTGTATATTTTTCCCAACTCAGATTCGATGAGTTAGGTCCTGAAAATATTGAGAATTGAGAGATGAGTACAACCGCTTAGTAACCAAGTTTCACTTAACCCATACAGTTGCATATCAATTGTAAATAAATGCAATTAGGCAAATAAGCACAATTAGCACATAACACTCAGCCACGGTTCACAAAACTAGCAACCATGTGACCAGGCTTGCCACAAAATGCTTTATCATGTTATTTAGCAAAAATATAACACAGGGTCACAAAAATAATAACTATGCACCCTCACACATGCCAGACTACAAAACTAACAACCATGTAGCTGGACTTATATACATGATCATATGCCAACCTTATATCGTTTTGTTACCTCCGACATAAAAACTAGTAGCTATCATATGGTTACATCCTTCACAGACTAACTCAGCCTTCTGCTTGTGAGGAGCTACCGGTCCAAGGTGAACTCACTCACTTATGTAATCTGGTTTCTCCTAATACTAACAACCATAAGGTGTCGTACTCCTAATCTAGCCTTCTTATGAACTGTTGAAGACTAGTTATGTTCGAGTCCCTCATAGAACAAGTAGGACAGTCTTGAATTAGTTATAAGACAAGGGCTACCTCCCGATTCCAATGGTTAGTGCCAAGGCTAGTTCCTGATTCCAACGGTCATGACCAATACCACGTGAATTTTCAACCAATATACTCCTCTCCCTAGGCGAACTCCCACCAATGATCATACTATGCACATTTCTCATATAATATGCATTTTAACAATCAATTCAAAATACATGAACTCACATAACTCAATACTCCATAATTCAACGCATAATATATCACAATTCTCCACCTATAGTAATAAATCATAATCAATTTCATAAAATACCAAGGGTGGCAAAATTAAGGTTTTCTTTCTAAAAACCATTTCACAAATCAATACTTTTCCTATATGCATCATCAATTTAACTCATAAATCACATTTCACAAACATAATTAATATTCAACTATAAAGATTAATTTCCTCAGTTACCTCAAACTTTTGAGAGGTCAAAGGTTTATCTCTCCCTATACCAACTTCCTAAAGCTTCAACAAGCTTGAGTAGTTTCAAAAATGAACCTCTCTACATTCATACCACAAGAATTCCATCATTGTCTAACTGTTGAAGCTTTATCAACATATAACTGTTACACATTTTACTTTATCAAACTCATAATCACTATCCATTCATAATAATGGCTAATTAATTTCATAAATACACATTATCATTAACAACATTTTAAGCCATCATTAATGCACGTAAAACCTCTCTCAACTATCATATTTACGATAGTTTTTTGGATAATAAATGCTTTCATGAATCAACCACTTCAAAATCATCAATGTGGTGTTTCCATACATTAACAACTTTTATTATACTATTTTAACCAATGAAATCAGACCCATACTCCTATGGATCGAAAATCCATTTCTCAAGTCAACCTTACCATAAATCATCATAAATGAGGGAGAGAAAGGAAGAAGAAGGCACTATAAAACTTATCTTTGATGTTTGGGAGCTTCAAAAATATCAATAATGGAAGCCAATGCCATACCCTAATAAAGCTAAGTCAAGCTCTTCGTTTCCTCTCCTCCTCTTCTTTTGTTTTCACACGCAGATCGAATTTGATATTTTAATTTTTGGTCGTATGCCATGACGCACGCTGCCCTTGCTGTGGGCACATGGCACAAAGGAGATTATCAAATTTGTCTCTATGCACCACGACGTGTGGCACAAAGAACAATTCTTCACTTTTTCTTCCTCTTTCTTTGCCCGAGTGGCTTGCCATCAATCTGGATCCACTTCTAGGGCTATAATCATAACAATTATATCAAGTTAAGCCCCTCTAACCAACACCTTAGTAACTCACTAATGACCCTCATTAGGTTAATAAACTAGAGTTAAATTTTCTCAGATGTTACACTATTCATTTTTTTGGCATCACATTATACTTTTCAACTAAGAGAAGTTCTTCTAAAAAGTTCTCTTTCTTTATTTGTGTGTTAGATAATATTAGTTGTAGCATTTATTGCATTTTAGCATGTGCTGTATTTATTGGCATGTAATAACAACGTTCCATATAGATCAAAACTAAAGTACCCTTCTTTTCTTTTACATGCACATCACATTGTACTAACTAAAGGGACACATGTCTATTTATCAATTTCTCTCTGCATCTTCGATCTTGTATATAATAGAATTTAATTCTATTGACTCTTTATTGAAATTAAAATGCTAAGCTTGTAGGCATTTCTTTACTTTTCATTAAAACCTTAACTCTGTGTGTCTCTCTCTCTGTGTGTGTGTGTGTGTGTGTGTGTGTGTGTGTGTGTGTGTGTGTTGTTAGTCAAAACTTAAATATGGGTCATGTTGGCTTTTGAGGTGAAAGAAGTGGTTGGATATAGAGGTACGTGGTGTCACTTTGCCTCTTTATGCCAGCTTCACCAGCTTCTATTTCTGGTCTTTTAATTTTTATGTATAATGTGAATTCTCCTATCTATGTAGGATATAATGGTGATAATTAGACTTTGATTAATTGTTTATGGTATGGGAGAACTGTCAACAAGTTAAGTTCCCCTTTGATTTCAGTTGACTTGTTCTAGTTGTATGTTTGTAAGATGGTTGTTGCTGCAAGTTTTTTAGGGCTTAGATGGACTAATTTTAAAGAATATGATTGACTTGATTAAATGGATACAGGTAGAATTGGCATTGTATGAGAAGAGGGGCATGAGATTGTCAGTTGGAATGTCAATTGACTTATTTAATTATAGACGTTGAACTATTCATGCATTGGATGTTGAGTTGTTCTACTGATAGTGCTATTGTAGTTGTTAAAGTGGCGGACAATTGTAGTTTTAGTTGCAATTGTAGTAGGATTGTGTTTGTAGATTGTAATTTTGACTTGTTGAAATGGTTGTTATTGGTGTTGTAATTTTACATTTTAATGAACTAAGGTTTGGTTTGCTATTTACTTGTTAGATTGGAAAGATTTCATTACACATATTTCATTTTTGACAGATTTAAAGGTGAGTTATCTGTTTGTATGCTCTGCAAGGCATAATGGTAGTCTTGTTTCACCTTAAAAATTGTTAATATTTTATGCATTAAAAGGGTGACAAATGAGTTATTTTATTATAAAAAAATGTCATGATGTAAGTTTAAATGTTGATAATCTCTTATGTTTAACTATTTCGTTATCTATGTATATTTGGAATATAAATAATTTATATTAATTTACAATTTGTAACTCTCTTATGAGCTTCTTACTTGATTGGAGCAGATGTGAATCAGAATACTCAGAGGAGCATAAAAGCAAGGGCAACTAACCTCAACCAGAGTCAGCAACACATGCATGTTCATGCAATGGGAGAAAAAAACAATTGAGTTTGAGAAAAAAAATACTTTTGGAAAAGCTATCCTTAATTAGACTTGATAATGTTTGAATTTGACCAAGTTAGATAACCATATATATATATATATATATAAAGACATCATGGTTGCTAAAGTATATCTTGAAAATGTTTATGATAGATTATATTGGTCATTTACGGAAAATACACATTGGTGGGTTTTTAGGAGAATATGATGAGAATGATTATGGCTAGCATTTCTAGCAAGTGGATGAGACTCTTGAGGAATAATTCTCCTTCCCAAGAATTTAATCAGTAGTGTTAGATAGGGAGATCTTCTATCATCTTATCCTTCTATTTTAAGTACGCAGTGACTGAGGTTTTGCATTAATGAATGTGTGATTAAAAATAGTTGGAGGCTAATTAGGTTATCTACTAATGGGTGTATATTATGAAATTATGATGGAGCCTGCTTACTAAGAAGAATTGTCTTTAGGTGGAAGTGCATAGTGGAAAGTGTAATGTAGTAGCTACTTTTCCCATGATGGAAAAAGATGAGAATTCTTCTTACTTGGAGGAGTAATTTTAATGCTTGGGAAGATTTCAGGAAAACTTAGGAAGAAGCAAGGGCGGAGCTAAGAATTTTATTAAGGGAGGCCAGGGTGATAAAGTATATATGATAATTTAAGAAAAGTTATATATATATATATATATATTGTTATACAATTACACATATAACAATATATATATATATATATTTATATTTATATATTTATATTTGAGTTTGAGTTTTACTTATTGATTTTTCATGATATAAAAATTATTAGTTATTATGTTTACAATAAATGTTTTAAAAAGTTTTTTCTCAATATAAATTGTCATTAAATTGGTAAAAATTTTATTATCTGTATGAGCAATAAATGATTTAAATATATCATTGGACTATAAAGTTTTGTTTAATGTAATAAGCTATATTACTTACTTATTGAATTTACTATTTAATTCTCTCAATTGATAATCATAATAAATAAATATATCAACACATTAATAATGCTCAATTGATGTCAATGAGATCTAATTACACTAGAGTAAAAATCGCTTATATAATAAATCTCAATATCTTGATTATTTAAAAAAGGTACATTTTTTTTAGAAGAACATCTTCACCAAACCTCTTAACTTTTGGATAAGTAATTTTATGATAGATATCAAATACATAGCATTCAATATATCTTGAACTTTTTATTGGAATGCTTGTTAGAGTTTGTTAATAATAATTTTCATAATTTTTTTCATTAAACATAAAATAAAAACAAAATAAAATAATGTCAATACTTTAAGAACATGCATAACATTATCTTATTAAAAATAAATAAATTTGATGACAACCATATCTTCAAATTATTGAAATAGTTTATTACACATAAAATTGAAATGAAAATTTTATCTAGTGTTTCTTAAATTCTATAATATGCCAAATTATGAAAGATAAAAATATATAATTCTTACATTTTATTAAAAAATTAAAAAATTAAAAGGGGCCGTGGTTCTTGTCAATCCCCCACCTCTCCACCCCTAGGAAGGAAGACCTTGAACTAAGATTATTTGGGAAAAAGGACCAGGGTCCTTCAAGTAAATTAATATTGAAGTAGTTTAAGTTATAACTTTAATTTATTTGAAGGACCCTGGTCCTTTTCACAAATAATCTTACCCCACAGTCCTCTTTTTTTAATCCCTATGCCTAAAACTTTTGATTCACCATGCTTCCAAGGATGGAACGATCACTCCGCAAAAGGGTTTGTGACTTCTTGTATCACTATCTCATACCATTATATTATAATTATCAAGAAAATGTGTCAAGCTCCGCTTCGCCTATTTTCACAAAGTCTAACTTGAAACGACAGACACGCACACACATGTACATATTATATAATAATAATATTAGTATTTGAATAGTTAAAGTTAATATTTCTTTTATCTTAAATTATAAAATATTTTTAAATAAAATTTTATATATCAATAAATCTTATTAAATATACTTAATAGTATTATTTTTTAAAAATAAAAATATAAGCTTCAAAAAATATCCTTATTTAATAATCTTAAATCTAAATTTAGTATTAAATGGAGAGAAAAATGATAATATTAAAATAAACATGTTTAATAAAATTTTAATATTCTCAAAATATCTTATATTTTAAGATGTCAAATTTTTCTCAGAAATGTTTTATAATTTGAGATAGAGAATGTACTTAATATATACTCCCTCCATTTAAAAATGTAATGCATTTTTAACCAAATCTCACCCCTTAATAAAGTAATTACTTACTTTGCAACTAACCATATCTTTTCATATTTACCCATATTAAATACCGTATAATAAATATAAAGTTATTATCAATAGAGCATTTTTGAAAAAAGGACAATAATTACATTTCGAAAGATTAAAAACGCTTTATATTTTTTAACATCTAACTTCTTAAAAAATACCTTATATTTTTTAATGGAGGAAGTATTACATATATTAGGTTGTGCATGTATAGGTTTTAATAGGTCTAAAGTCTATTTAAGGCTTTTAAAACTTAGTGCATAAACCAAACTAAATTTTAAGTAGGCTCATATTTGAGCCATAAAAAAAGTTTTACGTAAGCTTTAAGTCGGGCTTAAACCTTTGGCCTTTTATGTAGGCTCAAGCCCATTTGGTTACAGCTCAATTATTTTTAGAATTGTTAATTCGGGTCAAACTCAACAATTTAGTTTGAATAAACTTAGGATGCATTTAGATGGGTGAATATGAGTTGGAAATTTGAATTTAAAATCTTACACTTAAAATTTATTGATTCTAAATATTTTATTTGGATGATATAAAAAAATTTAAATTATAATATTAAAATCTTTTTTTATTGTAAGTAAAATTTCAAATTTTATATTTTATATTTGAATTTCAAAGCAACTCTAATAATGTCAGTGGTCTGGTCTTTGTTAAAGTTGGTGGTTTGGACGGCTGACTTTTATCGGGATCATGTTAAAATTTAAAAAATAAGTTACAAATTCATTACAACGCAATTATAAAATTGAGAGATTGAATTGTAAATTTTTAGAATTTAACACTTGGGACCTAATTTAAATTAATTAATCCTTTTAGGGTATCTTTGTCATTCTCTCAAATAATTATCATACTATTGATATCTTTACCTCAACATGTCTACAAACTAACATGATATTGCACTGATTGTGCCATGATTCTTAGCATTGAAGCTTCCTTACAAGTCATGCTAAGCACATGTAATTTGTACATTTAAATGATTTTACTCATATCTATTATGTGTATTAAAATATTGTGGTTGAATTCTTGTATATATAGTTGAAAGCAAGAGGAGAAAAACATTATGCACACTTTTCGATAAAGAAATGTCACGTGGTTTTAAAAAGAAAGAAATTGTAGCCAAGTTTTTGTCAATTCGATGTCGTGTGCTGATCATTGGGCAAAATTCAGTCAATTCTGTGTACTGTGTTGCTGAGTTTGTGAAATTGCAGGCAAAACTGTGTCAACTTTGTTATACGATGCTGAGTTGTTGGCAATTGCTAGCAAAATTTTATCAAACCTATGTGCTATTGAGTTATGGTATTACAAAACCAGGTTGTTTTTTAAATTAATCTCAAAAACAACTTTCAATTAAGCTGAAATATACATAATATCAACCCAAAATAAAAGTGAAAGATAATTAATTCCTCATACACACACATATATATTAGGAGAAATTAATTAGTTAGAAAAAATATGAGAAATTAATTACAATGATGATTATTTTAAAAAATTACTATTTGTAGTATAGTTTACAAGAAATAAACATTAACATGTCAATAATTTCCAACAAAATATCTAAAATTTTGTATAAGATTGTAATTAAAACTATCTTATTATATTAATAAATAAGAAAACGAATATGAGAAAATTTAAAATAAGCAAATGCATGTAAAATTATTCGTAATACATGAATATAATTCATTTGATAAGAATTAGTTGCCACACTTTCTTTGATATTGTGTCCTCAATGAATGAATGTGCCTAAGCATTTTAGAAATAAAATAAATATTTTTTATATTAGATGTTATATAAGATAAGGTAAACACCACCACATAATTTGTTTGCATTATGCCAAACCAAACCATAGCGCTGACTTTACCTCTGGAAGCAACAAAGTATAAAAATATATACATAGTAATATAACAAAAGGAAAAAGAAATAGGAAACATCATGCAAAATTTGTCCTAAAACCAAAACCAAACTATGATAACCTCTTCAGATAATGATGAGGTGGAAAGTGATGATGCGAGCAATGAGCCATATGTCAACTAAGGTAGATAAGTGGGATATGCCATGGTGCACCTAAGAGACGCATTACATCGAAATTGAGGTGTAAATGAGAGAATATATTTCCTCCCACTTGTTCCTATTATTATTGCAGGGCGCCTTCTAGAAAAAAATTTTATTTTTTGTAATGGACTGTTGGCTCCGATTATATGTATCAATGTTACTTGTAATCCAAATGCATTTTGCTTATTCATATTGTTTGGTTGGATCTAGTAATGTAAAAGGGATTACATTATATAATCTTAATTTTCTTAAATGGCTGCATCTTGATTACGTAATTGGACCTTATAAAAGAGGATTATAGAATGAGGAAAAGATAATACTATCATTGAAAAACACCAAAAGCCGCTCTTCCATCTCCGTTGCCCTCTTTTTGTAGCAACCTCACTAGTTCATTGACAACATTATTGGCCTTCCTTTTCTTCTTCAATAACTTCATCGAGCTTCGTCCACAATGGGTGCCATCGGATCTCCAGCACAGTGGGTGTTGCAAGTTTGGCTTTGTACCCTTACCCTCCCAATCAGCGAAGATCTTCATAGTAGGTGTTGCAGTCGTAAGCTTCATTAGCATCTTCCTAGATCTGATGACTAGAAGGAGCATAAAATGAAGAAGGGATCTTTAAATTTGAAGGATGATGTATTGCAGTGCAAGTGGAAGAATTTTTATTTTTTAATGGTAATTGCTCAGAGAAGGTTCGACCTTGCAAATGATTGGAGAAGATGGAGGCTTTTTTTTTTTTTGGTTGTGGATAGTTTTGTCTCTTTAATGTTATGTTAATTTAATAAAATATAAATATTAAATCCGATTCTCACATTTTTAAATATCATATCAAACAAATTTTTTTAATCTTTATTACATTACATTCTACTCCCGTCCATTGTATTACATTACATTTTCAATAATTTCATAAATCAAACAGGTTATAAGTATTTTCTTATTGAAAATAATTGTGTTTAAAGCACTGTTGGCCACTGTATGTGGCAGCCAACGTTCATAAATGGCAACGAGTTCCACGCGCTTCTCCTACTTGATCTTGGCATTTGTTCTCCTCAGATCGCACAATAATGGCAAAATAGCTTCTTATGAACCAATCGTCACTCGCGTGGTGCTCCAAACAATTCAAGGAAGGATGAGAGAGAGCGCATTGTCCCTACAGGGATGTCGATGGAGTTGTACTCCGATGGCTAGGTACGAGGATAGCAATATTTTACCACGTGGCAGAATGTGGTAATTCACACCTTCTCTAGTTCAATGGTACGTGGACAGGTAACATTGGATGTTAACTCCACGTTTGGATTTGCACGGAATGGTTTTTGTGAAAGTTAGCTTTAATAATTTATTCATAATTTTAATATAAGCAAGTCATTAGTTTTCTCCCAAGTTAATCATTCATTGTGTCTATGTGAATGCTTCTTGTTCTTCTTTTTATCTTTATTTGTTGGCAATGAATTTTCACTAAAATCAGTGGAGAAACTACAACCATATAACTATGTATATAAGATAAAAATTAGATGTCACTTACAATATTAGCTGTAATACAAAATTATACTTCTCTTCTTGAACAAAAATGCAAAAACAAAAGAATTGACCTGTAAAGTACTACCTCCATTTTTAAAAAAAACTATTACTTTTAATTTATTTTTTATACAAAAATTACATTTTTTAATAGGTATTTATTATAAATTTCTCAAATTGTCCTTCATAATTTCATCATTTAGAGTTATAACAAACAATTAATAAAGGGTATTTTAGTTTAATTTTTTTTATTTTCAAACACAATTAATATAGTTAACTAATTTTTGTAAATTGTGTGATACAATTTTTTTTCTTACAAATAAAAAATGGAGGGAGTAAAGTGGATATGATCTCATCGTTTTCCTTGTATTTTATGGATCAGAAGTTAAATGCTGAACCAATCTTCATCTATATCTCTGCATCTGACATTGTACACACTACACAACCAGTAATATGAAGATGATGGGTGGTAGTAAGTAAGGTTTATTGGTCCATGCTGTGAGGCAAGCAACACTTGTGTTGAGGTGTCCGATAATAACTTAGTCAAAATCTACACTTGTTTCAAGTGTCCTTAAGGGAAATAGAAGACCCTTTCCCCTCATAAAGAACATCAACCAAAGCCCCACTCATGAAGAAGAGTCATAACTCTTGGAACTCTTCCTTCACCATCCTTCATCAACATCTGCATCACACACAAGTATGATATAATTTTTTTGTAGAATGTTTGTTTTAGATTATGTATAAGACAATAGCATGAGGAGAAGATAAATAAACTAATGTTGGACTCACTTTGGTATTTCGTTGATTTGATAAGGTTATGCTATCGTTCTCAGTGTTGAAGATTCCTTAGAAAAAATTAACCAGAAACTTAAAAAAATTAAATAAATAAGTATAATCTTTTCTAAAAATCATATTAGAGTTTGGAATTTAGTGGATTCAAAACTAGACTTAAATCAAACATTCACAAAAAAGGGTCTAGATTTAAGGAGTGTAAAATTTTGCGGTTAGAGAGGGTAAATTAGCAAAATCCATACTACTTCTTTGCAATTTCCTCCAAATTACGTGGCTTCACCACTGCAAAACACGTTATTACACTGATAATGACATTAACAGGCAAACTACATTTATCTATCCGTATCTATAATTAAATATAATATAAAATTTATAAGAAGTCATACATTTAATAAGTTATAAAATAATATGAATTATTTTTTAGATTCTATAAATGCATGAATCCCGCATCTAATTCAAAGTATATATATGATGACAAGTCAAGGAATTTGGTAACTTAAAGTTTGTCAACTGCGTTATCATAAGTTCATTTGAAACTGCATGAAGGGTTTATGTCAAAATTAGGTATATTAATTTATTCAAAATTTTATTTCAAACATGTTATTTAATTTCTCAAAAGTTAACCATGCATCTCAAGTTGTTTTTTTATCATTATTTTTTATTTATAGATTTTCAAGACAGTCAATCGGCAGCGATACTAAAACCATACAGCTATAAATAAATTTTGCATTATAAGAAGCCATGATTAGAAGTGATATACAAGATAAAAATTCACTGTCACTTAAGATATTAGTTGTAATATCAAATTACATGATTTTTTATAGACAATATATACGAAAAACAAAATGAGCGACTTGTAAAGTAACACGAATATGATCTCCGTGATTTTCTTATATTTTACATTGATCGATGATAAGACAGCACATGAAACCAATTATGGAACTTAACTTTGGAATGGAATCTATAATCTACATCTGACAATTGTACATACAAATATGATGGAAATAAGTAAGGTTTGGCCGAGTATTTGATATAACTATCATCTTTTTTTTTTCCTAGAAATATAAATATCATTTTTTACATTTCTAGTTCATCTAAACAACAAATCCAATAAAAATCAAGCTAGGAAAGAAAACCAGAGAGAACTATATATATATATATATATATATAGAGAGAGAGAGAGAGAGAGAGAGAGAGAGACTTTATGGGTTGATACATAGAGCATATACATACAGAAGAATTTGGAAGTTGAGTTAAAATCATGTGAATGTGATTTAGTTTAAGCATTGATGGAAGTCATGGTATGTATGGCCAAACAAATAAAGCCATGTTACGAGTCTAGCCTCATCCATGCTGGTCACATATATTTAGAGCGTGTCATTCATAAATGATCTAACATTTATGTTGAAGTGTCAAATCATAGCATGGAAGAAGCCTCCACTTGTTCTTGTTAATTTGATATTTGTTTTTTCCATATGTACTAGTCATCCTTCTTTGATCTTTTCCTTCACTAACATCTGCATCATATATATGTAACTTTTTTTTGTAGAGATTGTTTTTTAGATTATAATGTATAAGACAATAGCAAGAAGAGAAGATAAGTCAACTAATATGTTGGACTCACCCTTGCTATTTCATTGATTTGATAAGAATTTGGCATCGTTCTTAGCATTGAAGCTTCTTTAGAAGTCATGCTAAGCACTTCTATTTTGTTTGTATAAATAATTTTGCTCATATCTGCAATGTTTTTTGAAACGTTGTTGTTTTTTTTTTTTGGATAAAAAGATCAATTAAATAAAATGAAAATAGCTTACAAAGCATGAGCATGAGGAACCATAAAATGAAAAGGAAAGATTTGCAAGCAACAAACTGACGGTGGTCATCAAAGGTTGGACAGGATGATGTTTCTGCAAGAGACAATTGTAAAGCTTTTTTTTTTATAATTGATCATAGAAAAACCACAATAATTAGTGAATCTTTGATCTATCTGATTCTTAATCCATACAAGTAAGGCTATAAGGCAGAGCACAGTAAAAGAGTTGGGCTCAATGGATGAAGAGCATTTATAGACAAAGCTCATAATGGGTTCAAGGTTGAAGTATAAGATAGTAGTACAGCAAACATTACCACCTCTTTTAAATTTAATCATCCTAATATTCCAATTCTAAACAAGAAGTACAGTCAGATGACAATTCCAAGTATAACCAAGTGGATTGAAACCACATGAAGAATTATTTGTCACTAGTATCATATCACTAACGTATATCAAAAAGATAGTGGCATTGATTGTGGAATTTCAGTAAAACTTGACTAGGGTATTAAACTTGACTAGGGTGATGGATAAGCTCATTATGAAAAGCAAGGTTCTTGTTTTGCCAAATCAGATTGAAGAGTATAATAATACCTCTCAATTGAAGATAAATCCTTGAAATGTTGTTGAATTCTTGTATGTATAGTTGAAGGTACAAAAGAGGAGAAACACATGAGGCACAATTTTCAATAAGGAGATGGTGGTTTCCAAATATAGGTAAATGTAGGTAAAAAAATTTTCAATTATACGTGTGCTGTGCGGCAAAGTTTATGAAATACTCCCTCTGTTTTCAAATATAGGATAAAATAATTAACTCACATATTTTAAGAAAGTTAGTTAAGTATAATATTTATATATAAAATTAAAAAAATTGGATTAAATTATCCTTATAATTCATTAAACAAATTTGTCTAGAGAAAATATATATTGACTTTATGAGAAACAATTTAAAAAAATAATAATAAATCCTTATTGAAATTTTTGGTTGTGCTTACAAATAAAAATAAGGAAACACATTATAATTTCTTTTATATTTGAAAATAGATGGAGTATGTGGGTAAAATTTTGCCAATTACTGCTGAGTTTATAAAATCTATGGGCAACGTTTTATCAATTTCACGTGCTATTGAATTATGGTATTAAAAGAACCACTTTTTCCCCCTCTTTATTACCGCTTTGCATTACTTCTCTATATCCTCTCACAAATAACATTTTAAAAAATTATAAAAATAGGAATTAAAAGAAAAATCCTTGATTTTGATGTTGATTGTGAGAGGATGTAAGAGAGTTAGTTTGACTCAAAGTAGTAACAAAGAAGAAAACGGCTTACATGAAAATTGAGGAATGAATGAGAGAACATATTTTAGAGGAGTGAGAAAAGGGTGTGCATTGTATAATAAACTAATAATCATGGTTTTCATTTTCTCAAAAAATGGGAGATTTAGTTTTTCTTTTTAGTGTCACATAATAAAATTTCTAACGGTTGTTCGATTAAACCGACAACTATTATTGTATCACATGGAGCACTCGTTGACTGATTGAATTTGTGCCACTCATTCAATTTAAGTTCGTAATTTCATGATTTGAAATGCTTCAAAGAACTAATGTAATAAAAAACTGGGCCTCGTGAAGGCAAGAAGTGGAGAATGAACATGGGCCTTCTTTGTTCGAAGAGCCCAGAACTAACTCATCCTGGCTTATGCAAGCTAAGAAATCACAAGCTTGGTGTGTCAAATAAATTAAAAAAAACAAAGATCTAGTTGTTTTAATTCAACTAAAAAAATATGGGTAAGACTTAATTATTTAGAATTATATATTTAATATATTTTATTTCATTAAATTAAAAAATAAAATTTAATGTATTAATAATATTAATAATAATAGTTTGTCATAGAATAAATAATTTATAAAAAATTTACATGATTTAATTAGAAACAAGCATTTTAAATATTTTTAAAAATATTTTAATATTATTTACAAGTCAAACACCACTAATTTGCAAGTAAATCTTTGAGATTTATTATTCAAACTTCTTACATTTACAAGTCAACTTTTTACATTATTAATAGGTTAATATTTACAAGTTAATTTCACAAATTTACAAGTTAAATTGCATAGATTTACAAATTAATACATATATTTTACAAGTCTAACTTGTAAATTTGCAAACTTTAACTTGCAAATATTAAAGTATTAATATTGCAAGAGGTTATCTGGTGAATACAACAAATTTTACTTAAAAATATTGAATTTTTGCTTGTTAATACATGATATTTGACTTGTAAACATTAATGTATTAATATTTTAATAAAACTATTTTTGACTCATTAGCACTTACTAATAACCTATCAACAACCGTCTGTGGTTGGTCAATGTTAGTCAAAGGAGTAAGAATTTAATAGTATTTGTATCATTTTATGTGGTAAATTAATTACACTTAAGTCCCATAAGACTTGAGTCTATTTTTTATAAATTGGTGACATTTATTCATAAATAAGTTTCTTATATGGAATATATTTGTAATTTGCCCAAAATTTTTCCCAAAAAATTACCCTTAAGTATGATTTAAGAACCTAAATTTTGCCCAAAAATCATATTCATGAATAGTTGCGATACATATAACAAAAAATAAACAAAAATGAATTTTTCCATAAAAAATTATTGCTTTTATCCAATAATAAAAAATTATAAAAAATATAGGGTTAAAGTGTAGCACTAAGTACTTTGTACTAATAAGTGCTTCCTCCATTCAAAAATATAAGATATTTTTTGAGGAGTTATATTTAAAAAATATAAAATATTTTTAATTTTTGAGTGTAATTATTGCCTTTTTAAAAAGTGTCTCTATTGATAATAACTTTATATTTATTATAAAATATTTAATAATGATAAATATGAAAAGATAATATTAATTTAAAAATAGATAACTACTTTATTAGGGATGTGATTTAGTTAAAAATACCTTACTTTTTAATAGAGGGGGCAATGCATTTTTTTTACTCAACTATTTTTTAGATGAGCAAAAATCCTCCCTAGTTAGTGATCTATTAAAGAGGAATTTTTTGCTTATCTGAATAATAGTTTAGAGGAAAAAAGCCCCACTTATTAGTACAAAGTGCTTAGTGCTTCTCGAAGGAAAGTATAAGAAAAAAATGCACTTTAATCCTAATAATAATGATGATGATATTTTTAAATAAATTATAGAAAATGACTTTATAAAAAAATTAATAATAATTAACTCTTTTAAATCTTTTAGGTCAACTAACAATTTTCTTCCAAAACATTGCGCCACCCAAATTTAATGTTTTGATCTTTTATAATTTTGTATTAAAAATGAGGGAATGAACCTCCAAATAAATGAATAAATTTAATATTATCTTGTTGAATTTACAACTTATTTTTTTAATTTTAAAATTAAAAATAAATTGTATTATATAAAAATATCAATTAAGAATAAGTGACACTTCAATTCTAAATATTCATTGATTTGATTGCTATTTGACGAAAAAAAAATTACAGATGATGACTTAAAAAATTAAGAGACTTAATTAATATTAATTTTTTAAAAAAATATTTTCTTTATAAATAATAAATATTTTAATAATATTTATTAAATTTTATTTTAATAAAATTTTATAGTACCTAGTGTTCCAAAAAACAAATTCAGAAATAAATTAGTATAAACAAGCATGCCACATCAATAAAAAAATAACAAAGTTAATGAATTATTAATAGAAGGGACTTTTGCTCCCTTCAAAAATGATTTAAAAAAAAGTTCTCTATTTAGGTACCAAAAAAATAATTTAAACCGGATGTCATATCACCATATCCCCATCAATAGAAGAGAATCCCAGAGCTTCTGAAAATGGATAGTCTAGGGACAATAATTGCTTTCCTCTCTTCATCAGATTGAATAGAGACAATGTACAAACACCAAATATTCCCTCCTTTTAAAAAAAAAAAAAACACAACACAAATATTCCAAGTTACAATCTTTCAGAATACACTTCAAAATATTGTCATCGATTTTTGTTATAGGGAATATTATTAGATTGGTTTGGATTTTCGGATAGTTTTTGCTTTCCATCACTTCAACAATAACTTTATTTATTGAAAAAATAATAATAAATCATTGCACTTTAATTTTGTTTTGTTTTTATTCATTGTAGTTTTATTTTATTATTTTTTTCAGTCTTTTTAGTTTGATTAATCTACAACATCTATCTCTATAATTTTACAAATTTACATAAAAACCATGAACTGACATTAACGAAAGTAATTTCATTGTAACTTTTCTAATTTCTTTATTGACATGATAAAAATGTCCTGATAATATGAAAATAAATTGACTAGATATGATTAAAAATAAAAGATAAATAGAGAAAAAAAAACTTTCTTTTACATTTGGCTTAACTAGAATGTGGGAGATGAGGGCAAGATTAAGTACATAATAATAAAAAGGTCAACAAAGTTAAATACATGAAAATTAACTCTGTCAATATCAAACTAAATGGATTGTAAACAATGGGAAATAAAATTATAGGAAATAAGGGTTAAAAACAAAACATAACCAAAGTATGTGAACATATTATTGTATTTTCTCTTGTTTATTTATGTATTTATTTAACAAAACTAGATATTTTTTACAGCATGTTACTCGAAATTTAGGTCAGAATCGCATTGTTGCTTATTTTATAAAATAATGACTTATTACAAGTTAACATTGAATATTGATTGATATTGATACATCAAATCTTAAAGATGAAAAAAGAAATCTTTTATAAAGCCCAGAAAAATAAGGTCCGGAACTTTTCCCCAACCCCAATAGGATGCTCGAATTTTTAGCGCTTTTTAGGCATAGGCGCATTCAACTCCCACAATTATCCACTAGAGAAGATAATTATCGGGAAAATACTAGGGGATTCCCTAAAAATATTAATTACAATAAAAAATTTTAAATTATTAAAATTTTAATAATAAATCATAGTCTTTATTTATAAATAAAAAATGTGAATAGTTGGTTGAAAAATTACTAAAATATATTTAAAATTATTTATAATATTAATTGAGAATTTACGAGAATCAATTTGTAAATCTTAATTTTTTTGTTGTTAATATACAAATAAACCATTTTAAAAATTAATAAAATACATTTGAAATTATTTGTAATATTAGATGAGAATTTACAAGAGTCAATTGTAAATTACAAGCCAATTACTTGTAATCTTTTGCTTTTAATATATAGATAAACTATTTAAAAAATCTCCAAAGTACACTTTACATTAGTTGGGAATTTATGAATATCAATTGTGAATAGCAAGTTAATCACTTATAATTTTTTAATATAAATATATAAATAAATTGCTTGAGAAATTAACAAAAAATATTTAAAATATTTGTAAGAGAATTTGCAAAAGTCATGAATTGTAAATCTCAAACTAGCCAACAAAAGATACTTTATTATAAGTAATGATTATGATATGTTTAGGTTCTATAATTGTAAGTAATGTGTTTATGGGGTCCTATCTGTTAGTGTCCCATGATTATCTTTTATTATATCTTGTCAAATATTGGTGAATTTACGTTAAATTAAGTATAAATAAGTTTAAAAGTATCTATAATCACACTTATAGTTGACAATATCTTTGCAGAAAGCTGGTCTCATGTATTGTACACAAGTGAAGAGTTCATGAATAAAATTTAACTTTTAGTAAGGTCCTTGAAACAACAGCACTGGTTGGCGTGCAAAGATGTAAAACACTACGGAGAAAAGGTCCCACGAGCAAGACAGAAAGCTGCTGCTTTGATGCCATTGTTACCACTTACTTGCTAATGCTTTAATTGTGTGCCGTGCATGCAAGAAGCAATTCCTTTATGGGCTTACTTGGATCATTTATGTGATCACATATGATCATATTTAACACTCAACCAAGGATAGGCCATCTGGGATCTGTTAAATTCCTCTCTCGTAAAAGTTGACGATGAGATTAGAATGCAAAAATATCCATTAATATTATATATGTATTATCCATACTATCTTTATTTAAAAGTATAAATATTTTTAATCGAATCTCACCATCAATAAAGTAGTTATCTATTTTGAAACTACTCTATCTTTTTATATTTACCCCTATTAAACACTCTATAATAGATGTAAAGTCACTATCAATAGTGATACTTTTGAAAAAAAAGTAATGATTACATATTAAAAGATTAAAAATGTTTTATATTTTTAAACACCCAACTCTTTTAAAAAATACCTTATATTTTTAAATGGGGGAGTATTTGGTATTCAGCTTCACCAAAGTTTATCTTTGCTTCATCATCTTAATTTTTTTTTTAATTAAAGCGATAGGCACTAAGGTTTAGAATGACATGCAGGATCAAACCCACAACCTCCTATTTTTTTGGAGAGATTGCATACTACTATGTTGTAAAATTAGGAATATGTGTCAAGCTTCACAAGTTGCTCATTAACACTTTTCTTTTAGGGCTTGGGCTGGAAAAAATTGAGATATTGTAGTGCAACCAGTCTTCTAAGTAGGTTCGAGCTTGTATTTAGTTTTATCTCCAAAAATGATACATTCAAATTTTAGAATATGTATTTTATTTAAATTAAAATTTATATTACTTATTTTTAATATTTTTAACATTATAATATGTATTTTAGAAAATAAAAATGTAATATTATAATGTAAAAATATAAAAAATTAATTTCAAAAAAATAAAACTAAATAAAAAAGGCTTATGGACTCAATGCCCAGCCTAAATAATAAGGGTTGGGTTTGAAAAATTGTTGATTTTAAAGCTTGAACCTATATAGATTAAGCTCGCTCATTTACTAACTTAGCTTAGTTACAAGCTCATTTTGTCTTTGCTTCATCATAATGCATCAATGGTGGAGCACATATACAGATATCATAGGCATAAAATTAAGGAAAAATTACATATAGGTCCAATAGAGCTTACTTATTTACAAATAAATCTCATAAAATTTAGAAACTATAATTAGGTTTCTTGGAACCCAAGTATAATTTGAATTTAAATTAAAAAATAATAATGTACATACTAAACATATATAAATTACATTAATTAAATAATTTATAACTACTTCATAAATAATTTACAACTATAATTTTAATTTTTTATAATTATAATAAACTGATTAGTTTAACAATCGAATATATAAAAGTTATAATTGTAATAAATTAAAGTGATAGTTTATAAATTACTGATGAAATGGTTGTTGTAAACCAATTAATATTAAACTTTGTCAGTAACGTATAATTATTTAACTAGTGAATATGTGAAATTATAGTTATAAAAAAAATTAAAATTATAATCATATAATGCTGATGAAGTAGTTATTAATTAATGTTTTGATTGATGTAATGTATGTTTATAAGGTATTATCGCCTTTACCGGCTAATTCCAAATTGCTTCAGGCTGATTGTGGTGTTTGAATTTCGTAGAACTTATTTATGAATAAATTTGCTGTACAAGATTTATATATAATTTTTTTTAAAATTAAAGCGCCAACCCCAAAGAGCAAAACAAAAGCTGTGTGTTATGTTCATGGTCATCTTTTTTTTTATGTTGGAAAAAATAACTTTTGTAAGTTTTCACTCAAGGAGTGCCTCCCCTAGAATTGAGTTCTTTCTATTTATAATAAGATGAGTTTTGCCAATGCCTTTGTGGTTTTAGTGCCATAAAAGCTTTCTCCTTAATTAGGTCGTGGTTCGATTTTGCTTATAACAACAACATATTAATATTTGTCCATCTAA
>NW_026555524.1:0-63309 GCF_029017545.1 Prosopis cineraria | reverse complement strand
TCTCTCATCTTACATTTTCTCTTTATTAAATTTTATAACACCATTTGTCTTTTTTTTTTAAAAAAAGAACTCATTAAAATCTTCTCCATTTTTCCTAATCCGTTATAACTCTTTTAAACTAAATAAGGGTTAATATCCCTGTACATCACGCATGGTGTAAAAATCTAGTTAATTAATTATAAGTTTAATTGTTCATGAGTAAGGGTGAGATTCCAGATGAAATATGTTAGAAATTGCCCGCACGAATTTACAATTCTCGAAGAAGCACAGGCAAAGGGAAAATTAATTATAGGATTTCACAAAACTGGCAATTTATGTTCATTTATTTTCTTCTTGTAAATGTTCTTTGGGTATTTTTATCATCCCATAGGCAACTTGTTTGTCGTAGCTTCTATATGTGGTTATCTTTTACATACGATTTTTCCTATTATTTTTCTATTTGGCTACTTGAACCATAGAGCCGGCAATTTGAGTATGAGAATCAGCTTTTTCTTATTGATGAATCAACTCCAACCCACTCTTCACTTCTGGTTCCTATTGATATTGTGTTTGAAATTTTTTTTCTAATATTGGCTGTTTTTCCGCCTGCTTAAATGCAACAATCTGGCTGTTTAATGTTTGATTCTATAATTTTTGCACTTCAACAATATTTCATCCAGTGTTTCATCAGAATTTTCTGTAGACAAACCCCAAAATATGATGTAAGAAAAGAATAAGGAAAATGACACAAAAATACCTCCAAATAGGCAAATGACAAAGGAATTCTACAAAAAGAAGTTAATTATTCTGATAGAATGTGTTAAGATGTGTCAAGATATAGTAGATAGCAGATTGGGGGATGCATTGTGGTGGAAGAAGCTGAGGGCTTGTTGGCAACTTGTAGGAACAATTTTCTGTTTTCTAGAATTAAAAAAATCTATTTGATAACATGTTTTTAGAAAGTATTTTGGAGAAAAAAACTAAATATTATTTGGAGAAGAGAAAAATAAAAACATCTTTTAAATGTTATAGGATTATCATTTTGAATAACAAGAAAGAATGCAAAAAATACATGTTTTCATATTTTTTCTTCTCAAAACATATTCTACAAAGCACCAATTTTTATAATAATAAAATAAAAGTAGTTTAAGCAAGCTCTAAATTAGTGCTCAAACTTAGGTTAATGTGTTCAAACCTTGTTACTTCAACTAGGTCTTCTATTTGCAAATTTTAGGTGAAGATTCTTAGTTGCTTTTGAATAGAGCCGGTCAGGCCAAGCTTACGGGTCAGCTTGAACCCACCTGAAAAAGTTAAAGTCATACTTGAGTATGTAGAATTTTTTAAAATGGCAAGATACTTTAAACTGATTTGACTAAGCTCGGCCTGTATTGAGCCCAACTCGAATAAGCTATACTGTTAAAATTACCAATTCTATATGTATGTAAAGTCGATAATTTTGGCTAAGCATAATGTGCCTAGCCTGAACCCAGTTGAAAAAAAAAGGTAGGGTTGGATTGATTATATGAGCTTTTTTTTTTAATAATAGGATATTTTAAATTCGATCTGAATAAAAATAAGCTCAATTCGCCCATATTATCGGCTCCACTTTTGAAAATCTTGAGATATAAAAATTTATTATTGACATAGTGTTATGCTAATGTCCAAATCATTTTGAAAGTTTGAATTCGAGCGTAGCACCTAAAAGAATCCTACGATACAAATTTACAATTTTATCATGTATTTAAATTTTAGGTAAACAAAATTTTTGTCTCTATACTTTACTCGCATTTTACTTTTGATCCCTATACTGTTTTTAATGTTTTAAGTCCCTATACTTTTATTTTTTATTGTTTTGGGTCCTTCCAAAGTCCCTATACTTTGCTCATAGAGGGACTGAAAATAATAAAAAATAAAAGTGTAAGAATCTAAAACACAAAAAAAAAGTATAAGTATCAAAAACAAAATGTGAATAAAGTATAGTGATCAAAAATTATATTTATCCTAAAAGTTTTGATAGTTCATTTTATTCCTTCAAATTTTATTGTAATATAATTGTATTATTTAATTCTCTTTTAGTGTATTTACAATGTTAGCATGATATATATGAACTAATTAATAAATAATAATAATAATAATAATAATAATTAATAATCTATTTACAATTTGAAAAGGATATAACATAAGTAAATATTCCTCTATTCTAATTTACAAGACACGGGAATTTAATGTTTCAAAATAGAAGATACTTTGACCAAAAAATATTTTACTATTGATACTTTTTCAATTTACACTTCTCATTAAATTTTCTTTCTCTTTAATATTTTTTCATAAATTGAATATTAAATTAAGAATATTTTTAAGTTTATATTTAAAAAAATAACATTATAAAGTATATTTAATAAATTTTATAGGTAAGCTTGATTTTATCTAAAAATATATTACAAATTGGGACGAAGGTAATATTATACAAAAGAACATTTTGATAAATTTTTGTTTGGGTTGGATTGGGCTGTATAGAATGTTTTATATAGAATTGAGCCTAGCTCAAATAAACCCCACCATTAAATAACCATTTCTATTACATGAGTTGGAATCTTCTAATGGGTCATAGATTATTAAACTTGATCCTTAATGTTATTTTCCTTGATCATGTCAATTCTGAACCTACTATTTTGGGCTAGAAAAATACTACTAAAAAAATGTAAAAACGTCATAAAAAATGACAGTTAAATAAAAATACGTCACATATGAGAAAGATGGGTGATGATCAGAAAATAAATAATGGATATTTAAACACCCATCATTACATCATTTATTTTAGCCCAATGTTTCATTTTTGAGAAGGAAAAAAATAAAAAAAAACTTAACTTTAAATGACCCGTATTTTAAATACCCATCATTTAAAGTCTGAATAATATATGAGGGTATTTTAAACACCTATCATTTATTGTTGTCCAACATTTTAGTTTCTTAAAATACTCATCATTTATTCTATTTTTTAATTAGTTTTCAGTCTTATTTTTTAATTCCTTCTCGTTCATCTTCTCGCGCATTCTTTCTTCTCCACTTGCACACAAATCGATAGAAATCTCTCAATCTTCTTCCATTGTTGCTATCAACCACCTTCATCCTATCTAACATGAATGTGCCACCACCTATGTAGTCTGTTGCCCTCTCATTTGCTTTCTCTTTGTGTTTCATCCTCTCTTCTCCAAGGTATATGGGCATGTATTTCTATAGTCTTTCTTCATTTTCTTCCAATATCCTTAGATTTCTAAATTATGAGATTGATTTATTTAATGTTATGGATTGTTTTATTAGTTAATTTTGGTTGTTTAAATTTCTCCTCATTTGTTGCCCATTTTGATATTATGGGGTGTCAAAAATTGTTAATGTTTGATGTGTTATTGATGTGAGAATAATAGTAGATGATATACTTGGCCTTAGAATGACTATTAAGATGAAAACTAGTCATCAAAATGGGATATTTATGATGATTATATTTTTCTATGAATTTTGACTGATTTATTTCAATAATTTTTAATTTAAATTTCATGCCTTGTTTGATCAGAGTAGTTTTATCATTCAAAACTACATATTAAATGTACTAGTGTGCCAATTTTCATTATAATTGAAGTTCATTTTAGTGACTAAAACTGACGCACGGTTTCTCTAAAAATCATTGTTATTTTATTGATATTTTTACATTTGGTAAAGAATGATTTGTTCTTGGCTTGGGATTGCTAATATAGGATATGTGTAACCTTAGAATGATCAATGAGATAGAAAATATTGATTCAAAATGATGTTTATAGTATTTTTCTTTTTTCTATAATTTTTGAAAGAATTTTAAATATAATTTTATAATAATTAGAGTTAATTTGAAAATGCTATTTTGTGAGAATTTTGTTAGTGTTGTGATTGTAGATAGTTGAAATTAGTTTGTTGAGTGAGATGTCAGGACTAAAAAGAAGGATTTAGCTTGAAAAATACTTTTTTTATGCTGTTATGCTGTCGAATTTTTTTCAACGGTTAAAGGAATATGTGAATGCTCATGTATTGTGACTCATAATTCATTAATTACTCTATATTATATGTAAAGTAGTCAATTTTTTTATTGAGAATCTTTCTATCATTCTTTTCTCTCTATATTCATGAGTCACTAATCACATTTCATTAAATGAATTGTCCTTTAGATTAAAAAGTTATAGATAAAGAATGGATGTCTGCCAATCAATTAAATAAAGAGTATTTGAATGGTGTGAAAGAGTTTATGAGGTTTGCTCTTGAGTATAAAAAAGACTCTAGAGGAATAGTGTGTCCTTACGTAAGATGTGGTCTTTTAAAACAAATTAGTGCATCTGAGTTGGAAGATCATTTAGTGTGCTATGGAATTGATGAAAATTACAAGTATTGGCATAAGCATGAAGAGAATATAAAGAATTAGTGTACTAGTAATTGGGAGTATAAAGGAAGCTTTAAATCAGATGATTATGACACAGATACTTATAATGGTGATTGTCTTGAAGAGATGGCCAACGCAATTGAAAGAGAATTTGAGGATTGTCCTGAAATGTTAGAGATATTGAAAAGTGATGCAGAGAAGTCCTTGTATGTTGGTTGCAATGAATTTACAAAGTTGTAAGTGGTGTTGAAATTGTACAACTTGAAAGTGAGCAATGAATGAAGTGATAAGAGCTTTATAGAAAATCTTACACTTATAAAACAACTTCTACCTATGAATAACGAGCTTCCAATGAATATATATGAGGTATAACAAATGCTACACTCAATTGACATGAATTATGAGAAAATACACGCCTGTCCTAATGATTGCATATTATTTAGAAATGAATATGCATCATTAATGGAGTGTCCAAAATATAATGCCTTGCGCTACAAAGAGAACAGGAAGAGTCTAGAGAAGGTGTTATGGTATTTTTCCATTGTATCTAGATTTGGACGACTGTACAGTAGTTTAGAGGATGCAAAAAATTTAACACGACATACGGATGAATGGATCAAAGATGGGAAGCTTCAACATCCAGTTGACTTTTCTTAATGGAAAAAAATTAATCTCAATTACCCTGACTTTGGAGCAGAAGATAGAAACGTTTGCCTCATATTATCTACTGATGGAATGAATCCATACGAGCTTCAAAGTAGCAGTCACAGTACATGGCTAGTTATTTTGGTAATTTACAACTTACCTCCATGGCTATGTATGAAGTGAACACATATGATGCTATCCATTCTAATTTCGGGGCCCAAACAGCTAGGAAATTATATAGATATATATATTTGGCTCCTACAATTCAAGATTTAAAATTATTGTGGGAGCACGGTATTGAGGTATATGATGGATATAGAGAGGAAAGGTTCAATTTAAGAGCATTGTTGTTTGGCACAATTAATGATTTTCTAGTATATGGTAATCTGTCAAGGTATAGTATCAAAGGAAAACTCAGATGTCCTATTTATGAAGAGGGCACACATTCAATGAGATTAGAACATGAAATGAAGAATTTCTATCTCGGTTATCGTAAATGGTTGCATCCTAATCATTATTATCGACACCTAGAAAAAGCTTTCAATGAGAATTCAGAAAAAAGTAAGGCACCTTTGCTACTGATAGGTGAACAATATTTTAATAAGGTGAAGAATTTAAATATCAAGTTTGGCAAATCTTTTGCAAAACATCTTGGGACATATAGGTGGAAGAAAAGGTCTATTTTTTTTGACCTACCATATTGAAAATCCTTATATGTGAGACATTTTCTTGATGTCATGCACATTGAAAAAAAAATGTCTGCGACAGTTTGATTGGTACATTACTTCATATTTTGAGAAAGGCCAAAGATGGCATCAAAGTAAGACTTGATATGATTTCTATAGGGATAAGGGAAGAGTTGGCTCCACAAGAGAAGGAAAGTTGCACATTTATTTGTATAGTAGCTCATACACTATCTAGAAAAGAAAAGAAAACTTTTTGTGAGTCGCTTGCTACTGTTAAAGTTTTAGAGGTGTACTCTTCAAATATTAAGGGCCTTGTGTCATTAAAGGATTTGAAGTTGAAGGGTTTAAAATCGCATGATTGCCATGTGTTGATGAAAAATTTTATTTTAGTGGCTATACATTCTATTATACCTAATACGATTTGAGCCACAACCACAAAATTGTGTTTCTTCTTTAAGTCTATATGTAGTAAAGTGATTGACCTAACAAAATTGCCAAGATAGCAAAGCTGAATTGTGTTAATCTTGTGTGAACTTGAAATATATTTTCCGCCTGCATTCTTTGATATAATGGTCACCTCACTATTCATCTGGTTAGAGAGATACAAATGTGTGGCCTAATTTTTTTGAAATGGATTTATCCATTTGAGCGTTACATGAAGATGCTAAAAGGATATGTAAAAAATTGGAGTCGACCTGAAAGTTGTATAGTTGAACGATACATTTGTGAGGAGGCAATTAAATTTTGTACTGAGTACTTATCAAATGTCAACCATATTAGTCTTCTGAGTTCTCGGTATGATGGTAGAATTGATGGAGAAGGAATCATGGGCAATAAAGTAGTTACAATCTCTAACTTACAATGGGAACAAGCACATTTATATGTACTGCACAACTCTATAGAGGTTGAAGAGTATGTAGAGATGTACATAGCCAAGCTTAAGTGAGATAACCCTAATAGATCAGAGATTTGGTATGCAAACAAGCATAATAAAAGTTTTACAATTTGGTTGAAACAGCACATTCTTGAGAAGTTGATTGCTGATCCTGATTCAATTTCTGAAAAATTAAAATGATTGGCAAAAGGTCCAAATAAACAAGTTTTTTCCTTCACTGGCTATCTCATTAATGGGTACACATTTTATACCAAAGAGCAAGATGATCGGAGAAAAATGCAAAATAGTGGTGTAACTCTTATAGCCTAAGCAATGCATATATTTAGTACTAAAGACAAAAATACCTTGTATGCAAAAATGTCATACTTTGGGATAATTAAGCACATTTGGGAGTTAGATTACATCAAATTTTAAGTTTTAATTTTCAGTTGTAAGTGGGTTGATCGTAAAAATAGTCATAAAATTGATAACTTAGGGTTCTTAATGGTGGATCTTAATAAAGAAGGTTATAAAGATGAGCCTTTTATTTTGGCTCTTATAAGTTCAACAAGTGTTCTTTGTTCCTGATTCAGCTAAAGTAAATTGGTCTATCATTTTATTAAGTAGTAAAATAAACGAAGATATGAATGATTCTACAATTGAAAATGATCTATTTATGGGGATATCATTTAAAAGTTACTTAGTTAAGGATGAAGCCTTTTATATGAGAAATGATCATAATGAAGGTATTTAGATTTTAAAGAAAAGAGGTAAAAGCATTCGAGCAAATATAAGGAACGTACAAGAAAAAGAAAAAGAATAATTTAAACCTGTAGGTTACTTATTTTGTGTGATTTAAATTTTTATTGTTATTTATTATGTGCTATATTTATTTTATAATGTGTGATTTACATTAAACCTGTAAATTACTTATTATGTGCTTTACTTTTTATATTGTTATTTATTATTTTTTTACTTTTGTAGGTAAATGGCTTCTTAAAAGAGTGCTGGTCTTAGTGGACCTAGTAGTGCTAATCCTAACGTTGAGATGAATGACCAACAAATTCAGCAAGAAGTAAATCAAATAACAAGAGGATTGACATTGATGGCTGAGGTGAATAGAAGAAGAACTGCTAGACAAAAATATGAAGTTGAATGAAATTTTAAAGGTCAACCTATCAAGACTAACAGAAATAAATTCATTAGCTACATAGGATTTGTGGCAAAAGCAAATGTGCTGATTACAATTAGGCACTGGAACGATATTAGTCTAGCTACAAAAAATTATATTTGGAAGCAAGTATAGGTAAAATACTTTACTCACATTGTTGTAGTCAATTGAAATTACTTAACTAAAAATCTAATTAATTATCTTGATTTACAATCAGCATTTGTAATTGATGCTAGTTAGATGAAATTTGTCATCCAACAAGTTGGAAAAGCATTGTGGACGTTTTGGTATTTCATGGGAGCGAAATACATTAAAAAATCAAGAGGAAACATTAGTGCTGAGGTCTCCGACTTGATAAGGCCATTACTTTCATAAGAACAGTGGGATGAATTTGTTGCTCAATGTCTTAATAGACAATTTTAAATAAGAACAATGAGATGAATTAATTTTTTACTATTGTCAACATATTTAATTTTATTGATATAATTCTATGTGTTTTGCACAGGAGTGGAGCCATAAAAATAAAGAGTTGCATGAGAAAGATTTATACCCTTACAAGAAGGGGCACATAGGATACGCAAGAATTGAGCAGCAAATGATAAGTTAATATTTATACTATATAATTTTAGCTTATTTCATGGATATATGTACTATACTCATATTCAAATTTATTTAAATTCGTAGATTGAGGAGAGAGTTTAGGGGCAAGCTTAGTTTCACGTCACAGACTCTTCATAGAAGGTCAAACCAATAAAAAAAGAAAGATTGTTGATGAACATGTTCAGGATCTTGCCAACAAATGTATAAGTACATTAACTTAATATTTTTTTATACTCAATTAACTAATTTAACTTTCTTACTATATATTGCATAGGCTGAGATTAATAAAAGTGGTACACTTGATGATTATGTCTTAGGCAAGGCATTGGGTAATCCCAAACACCCTGGTCGAGTTAAGGGATATGGTTTCGATGTTTCAAAGAAATAAATATTTGCATCACAGAAGAAGGCAAGGTTAACAAAGGATGTGGGTGCAAGGGCTAAGATTGCCACCTTGAAAGAGGAGCTATCTAGGTAATGGGACATGATTGAAGCTTTGTTAAAGGACAAGGAGAGGTGGGAGGTAGAGTTTCATATTAGTCCCAGAGGGAAAGGTAGTTATAATGTTATGCAGCTTGTTAAAAATCTCCCTAAAGTAAAATTTTATTAATTTATTTCACTTATGTTTCACTATTTTTATTTTCCATAACTTTAATATAGTATATTACTTATTAATATAGGGTGAGAGCCTATGTGAGTTGTTGGCAAATAGCTCAAATCATCATGTAGTTGCTATCGGTTGGGTGTTTTATTTGTCGGGAGACATGCTACATAATATGTCACTCCTTGCGTCTTAATGTATGTGTTGCTATTGATGTGCTGAAGGATTTGAACTATCCGCTACCTATTCCTACTAAGGACGTAGGTATTGTTAAAAAGGCGACGGGTAGTTTTGTTGGATGGCAAGCTAGTCAAGTTAGGATACCAAGTCCCAAAAAGACTACAAAGATGCACGGTTAAAAAAAAAAGATGATACCCCAATCTAGGCTCTCTTTTAAAAAGACAGTCTCCTATAAAGCTGTGCCTGAACAAGAGCCTCAATTGCCAAGCCAACACAAAAATTTACTCCAGGCATATGTAACAATTCATAGGTATAATCCTTTAATCCTGCAAATCCCGTTCGAGGTTAGTATATATGGCAAAGACTAATATGATATGCTTTCGTTTGATGTTATTAATGAAGTACTTTAACATGATATGTCCAGTCTCACTGTTCTCAGCCTCTACATATGGCAAATTTTTTTCATATATGAATAGTTAATATTTTAAATATAAACTAATCCATTTCTTGTATTTGTAATAGGTGCTTGTATGACAAATTTATTGTCCCTTTTGATCTACAAATGAAGTTCTTCTTCATTAGTCCTCATGAACTGAGTGCATATGCTTTAATTAAAAGCAACAAAATTTTAAAACAAGCAAAGGCATTAAGTGAAAATTTCAAAGCAAGGGCTCGAAAGGGAACATTATTCATAATACCATACTGTCAAGGTAACATAATTCTCACTTATCTTAATAATTTTTTTATTTCTAATTTAATGGATTAATTATAATTTTGCAACACTTGTTAATATTATTAGGGACCATTGGATGTTGATCGCCGCCAAACCATTCAGCAACACTCCAAAGATATATTATCTCGATTCTCTTGGAGGAGAACTAAGGAAGAAACAAATTTTATTAGAGTTGATTAATATGTAAGTGCATAAAGTATTTTACATATTTATTTAATTATTTAAATTCATTACTAACATATTTTTTACTGTTTCATTAGGACGATTGTGTTATATCACACTAACACAAAACAATCAATTCCAAGGTCCTTTATAAATTTTGATGTGGCCTACACTTGAAATATAATTAAGGTAATTAGAATCATTCATTAAATTGAAATTTAATGCATTAATACATATTCATTGATTCTTTAACTTTTAGTGTCCAAGATAAAAGAAAAATAGCTTAGATTGTGGCTATTGCATCATGAGGTTCATGAATGACATCATTATTCATAACGAGAGCATAATTCCTGAGATGGTATGTCAACAATATTAACTTTTAAGTTATAAAAATATTTAATGTATTAAAATTAATATATGGTGGATCATTTATATATTGCAGTACTATGACGATTCTTATGTTGAAGAATTCAGGGATGCATAAATAAATGAGATAATTGAAGAATGGTGTCAATACATTTTTTAAGTGTGGATCTCATGCAAAGAAGGTCAATAGAACTACCTTGAAGAAGTAGCTAGTACGTTTATATTTTTAATAGATATTTTATTTTTAGAAATAGTTTACTTTATGTAATTACATTTGTTTATTGATTAATTTTGAAATTGAATACAATAAATTTTGTTGATATTCAAATTTAGAATACCTAGTTGCTGCTACTTTAATTTCTTTTTATAAGGGGCTAGTATAAAAACAACCCTTATATTAAAAAAACCATATAGTCAATGACGGTTATATAAATAACCATCATTTATACTACAATAAATGACGAGTAAATAATTTACCCGTCATTTATTTAGACTTTAAATGACAATTAAACTACTTACCCGTCATTTAAAGTATGGTAAAGTCTATTACCATACTTTAAATGATGGGTAAATATTTTATCTGTCATTTATTGTGGATTTAAATGATGGGTAACTTATTTACCTGTCATTTATATTCTCATTTGGCTTGAGCTTCTGTAAAAATTGTATTTTAAATGATGGTTTTTACAACCGTCATTTATTGGTGGACTTTAAATATCAACTACATAAATAACGCATATTAATTGTTATTTATAAACTAAAAGAACTGTCATTTACCCTTTTTTTGTGTAGTGAAATAAAGCCCAATTTCTTGGATTTGAATAAAATTTATAAAATAAACCCAAAAAAGCTCAACAATAATAAAATAAGAAAATTTAATTTTCTGAAATAACTGACATTCTAAGTTAAAAGTTCGATGTTTAAACCAAACAAAATATTCGTAGCTGTTTTTGAGTTAACTTGAATACACATACAGCATACTAATGCCCATGAGGAATTTTTAAAAAATATAAGGCCCTTGTAAATTACAAAAGTATTGCATCTAGTGTGAACTGTGAATTGTGCAACATTTAGACATATGCCCTATTCAAAAAATAAAAGGTTGGAATATCATCTCCCCTTAATCCCATTGATGTAAGCTAATTACAACATAATCAAGGCCATTGCAAAAAAAAAAAAAAAAGAGCCTTTTTTTATGGGCATCACTTCAATCTTCGCTTTTCAGCAACCAAAACCTCAGATAATGAATTGATTAAGTTGCACAAATACACACACATGCACACGCCCAATTTTCGAACCTACAAATAAACAAACACCATAGTCAATTAATTATCTGAAAATGAATAAGTTACAACAAAGTATAAAGCTATCAATCAAGCACATGAACTAAATTCCAAGGTCAAAAATCACAATGCTGAAATGAACTTGCATCCACTTCAACAAATAAAAAAATAATGAGCTAAATTAATTTTACTTTACAATTTACTAATCAAAAATTAAAAAGACCAAGTTTATTTATTGAAAAAAATTGTTTTCACTCCCTCAAATATTAGCAAGTGTTGGTTTTGAGAGTTGAAACCTGTTGAGGTATTGACCAATGAAATAAGATCTAGAAATATCCAAAAGTGTAGTACATTAGACTTTCATTAAATGCAAACACCAGTTCTATTATATTGTGTTGACTGTGATTGCAAGAGATGTATTTGCCATCTATTAATTCTTAAATGTTCTCCCTATTAATCCTTATTGTGAAAATTAAATTGTAAAACTAATGTTATATTAATGTAAGTTAGCTGAGATACTGGGGGGAGGAATTTTACACCATCTGCAATCAATTTTTTGCACAGTGCTGTACAAGAAAAAAAATAGATATATAAAAGAATAACTTAAAGCTATAAGTGAAAAATTATTTACTCATATATATAAATCTTTTATAAGCTTTATCAATGAATAAACAAATAGTAATAAAAAAATCTCATATCTACTAAATATCTTATCTACTTTAGTCTCAATTGCTTTGATGATGTTTTTAAATCAAGATAAAACAAGCATACATTTAATAAGAAATAGACACAAAATTAAATAAAATAAATGCATCAATTAAAGGACTATATTTAAATTATCAAAACTTCCAATTATGTCATTAACATTTATATCAAATAACAAAAAAAATTTTGTTGAACGCCATCTAATTCCCAACAAAAACCCGACTTTGATATCGTTTTGATACCATTTTTTTTCCCCATTCTTATCTGTGGTTTCTATAGCAATAATTTAACATATTATCTACCATTATTTATTGTTGGATTGAATTTAATTAAACAACAAAAAACTTTGTAGAGCAAAACACAATTTAGCAAGAAAAAACGTCATCAAATAGACTAATCAAACACATGAACTAAATTTTAATGTAAAAAATCGCAATTCCAAATTCATCAACAACCAAAAAATTGAACAAATAAAAAATTCAATAAACTATTTCAATTTCACTATAAAATTTATTAATAAAAAATGAGTTTATTAATAAAAAAAATGATCCTCCCTTTCTCAAATATTGATTAATGTTGGATTTTGGAGTTGAAGCAAGGTTATTAAGGCATCCACCAACGAAGTCAAATATGAAAATACAAAAAAAAAAAAGTTGTACTAAATTTTACTATATTGTGTTGACAGCAATTCTAAAGATGTATTGATCATCCATTATTACTTACTAATGCTCACCATTAGTTCTTATTATGAAAAATAAAATTGTAAAGCTAATGTAAGAATGTAAATTAGTTGAGAAATGAAGAGAGAAAATTTACCTCATAATGGAATCAACCACAAGCATAGCATTATATAAGAAGGAAAATTGATACAAGAATAAACTTGAAGCTACGGGTGACAAATTACTTACCCATATGTATAAAATAGGAAGAACAAAGTCTTGTGTTATTGAGCAAAAAACTGGCCCTGATATCACTTTGATACTGCTGTTCCAATGTTAATCTGTGATTACTGTAGTAATAAATTATTAAAAATTTTACATAATCTATTTCTAGTACTACTTTTTATCTCAATCTATTTTATATTGGAAAACTTTTTAAGACCATTTTGCTGGAACAAGTTTACACCAAAGCTTATTGATATCAAAACATTTCTCAAACCTTTTCACAATTTCTCCGATATCATCCCATAATAAGATCTTCTTCAAATAAAATATATTATAAGCTCCTTTCAGAAAGTAGGTTCCTTCTTTATGTGAATAATTAAAAAAAGGGATGTTAAAAGTAACTTTCTCATTTCTGCAGTTTCTTTAAAAAAATAGGTTTAAACAAAAAAAATTATATTAAAAAGTTAACAAAAGAAGAATACATAAAAAAAATTGTCATTCAATAAACTTATCTAAATTGGACATAAAAAATGAAAATTCTTTTGAGCATAGTCTGAGGTAAAAATGCGAAGAATTTTTGTCCTACGCATTCCAATTATCATATGAATTATCCAAACAATCAAATTTTGCAAATACATTTTGAATAATTGAGTTAAAAACCATTTTTTTCCTAAACTTTTGTTCAGGAGTGTCGGACACTCTACATTAAAAAGTGAGGCAATATCCTCAGTTGAAAAAAATTCTAGAGCAAAATCTCCCTTTCATTAGAGACTCATCATCATTTTCATTGTCTGCTGATATAGAATAGTTGTGAGACACACAATGACAATAAGGTATTTTCACTTATTTTGCCAAATTTTTGGTTTACAAATGCAGTAGCGATATCTAAAGAAAAATGCCTCCAAAATGTTACTACACTGATATCTGATGCTTTTAAAATACTGCAACCAATCACTTGTTTCACCCTTTAATCATATATAATTATCATCCTCATTATATAATTTAGTTTAGATAATAAAAAATTCAATTGTGTCATTAGTGTTTAAACAAAATAACGATAAAAATTTTTTGTTGATAGTCTTTTAGGTCTTGACCGCCAATATTATATAGTAGTGAATGCTGGGCTCTAACGGGACAACAAGAGCATAAAGTTGGAATAGCAGAGATGAGAATGTTACGATGAATGTGCGGACATACACGTAAAGATAAAATTCGAAATGAGCACGTACGCGAAAAAGTGAGGGTAGCACCTATTGAGGAAAAAATAGTAAAAAATCGGTTGAGATGATTTGGGCATGTACAAAGAAGACCAAGGGAGGCACCGGTGAGAAGAGTGGAACATATAATTTTGAGTCCGATTAAGAGAGGTAGAGGAAGGCCTAAGAGAACACTTTTGAAAGTTATTGAACGCGATCTGTTAATTAATAATATTCCTAAAAGCTTGATAAATGATAGAGCACAATAGCGTCTTGCAATCCATGTAGCCAACCCCACCTAGTGGGATAAAGGCTTGTTGTTGTTGTTGTAGTCTTTTAGGTCTTGAGTGAAAATCTGACTTTCATGTGGTTCTGATAATATATTTTTTTTTTTGTTTCAGTTCTAAAATTGGATACTATAGCAACAAATTATTAAATATTTCACATCTTTTGTAGTGTCAAAAGTTCAATTTATGAGATAAACAATCAATTTTATAAACTATAATATAATTGATGCAAGATTTTTACAGCATCCACATACCCTTCGTTTCGTTTAGAAAAAAGAAGAAAACATTAACTTAGAAAGAAACATAAAGCCAATTAAAATAAAAAAAATTAAGATATTAAATATTACATATTAAGATTTTTTTTATATTATATAGTTTTCCTTTACTATCCAATACCACTATATCTCTCATCCAATTATCATGAAAACAATTAGGATACATTATTTTCAAAATGACTTGAAATTTCCTCCATAATAGTGAAAAAAAGAATCACAAGAATAGAAAAAAATATATAAGTAATAAATGACTTATATATGACTCCCTATACTAACCTGATCAAAATTTTTTTTTTTAAATCAAATTGAATATGCTTCCATCAATTCTCATTTGAATTTCCTTCACATTTTTGGTATACAAGTGAGTACCAATCCTTAAAGTCTAACTTCACCTCTTGCAAAATTATTAAGCATGGATCTTCAAAAATGACTTTAACAGCTATTACATCCAAAACAGATTATATGTACTGTTGGTATTGTGCAGTAGTAATATCAAATGCTTCTAAAATACAACAGCTAATCTTTTGTTTCATCGGTTGATCCTTTATAGGTACTGTCATCATTATATAACCTTTATAAATATCACATCGAACATGTCTTTTACAAAACCAATAATTATAGGATTGGTTTAGATAGTGAAAACATTTAATTCTGTCATTAATATTCAAATAAAATAGCAAGAACAAAGTTTTTTTTTTTTATACATATTCAATAACTATGTCTTATGAAAGTTGAATGATCACTTGCAACATTAAGAGTCAAGGATAATGAAACTTAGAGAAATGTTAAGAACTTAAGTCACAAGGACTTATAATTATATATATAACAGCCGAAAGGGATTCTTGTATCAAGAACTACAGTAGAAAGAGGGGAAGAAATCACATAGAAATAAGGGAAGAGTATTACAAGCAAAAGGATTAGAGAACAAAATTCTCTATGCTAAACCCTCACATTCCCCTGTACATATAACATTCAAACGTCCCTGAACCTTAGCGGAGGTTTGTGAATTCTGACATTCGATTGCTATGCCATAAGCCCTGCTCCACCACACACTTCTCCACTATTGTAGCAGAATGTCCTTCATCCTATGATAATGGTCCCTGTGGTCCCATGATCCGATTTGTTTCTTTCTTTTTGTGACCTTGCTCCACCTCATAATATACTAGCTCATTAGCCGCGTGTCCATCCACCTCATTACATCTTCAGCATTTATAACAGAAGCTGAATCAATTACATATTTATATGTACACACACATATATAAGCTTTTTGTTCAAAATAGGCTTCAACAATTAACTAATATATTCTTTTTATGAGTTTTGTGCTAATATTTTTGCAACTGCGTGCTTTTTTCTCCATCATCAGAAACTTCTATACTATAAAAAATGAAACATAATTAGTACATTAAAAATAAAGAGATGTCTTCCAAAATAATTGTTAGAATTACAATCCTTACCTTTAAAACGTTTTCAATCATTATAACGAAGATGAAGAGCTTGCATATAGCATGATCATAACAAATTTGTGTGGTCTTAAAATTTTTCAATCTTTTCATTCACCAAATTCAAATAGTAATAGAAACCGCAATAAACAATGGTCTAAAATCTCTAATCATGAATATAGATTACAAAGAAAATTAAAGAGTGGAAAATAATAATTTAGATGCAAAGAACTCCCTAATAATTTAACTCTCAACTTTCAAGATGTTTTTGTGAGTTCCAAATAACTCAGAGTTTTTTTTTTTTTTGGGGGTAGCATTCAGATAATTAATTATATTTGATGGGATGCTGATTGAGTGACCCCAAAAACCTTTATTTATAATACTCACATTCTAATATCTCCTATTTTTTTAGATGTTTCAAATCCAGACTACTTGAAGATGGTTGGAATTTGCTTAGCATGAAAAGAAACATAAAGCCAAATCTGACCTTCAAATCGTGATTTTTTTGGGAAAAAATAGATGGTTCAAGTATTTACCTCTTCCAAAGGTAAGAGTTCTTTGCGTAGCCATCGAGTCAATTCAGGAGCCTCGTTTGTGGATGATTGCCTTCGGCGAGTCCTCTTCTAGATCTGCAAATTCCTGAACAACACTGGCATTAGAAATCAAAGTATTTGAATTTTTGTATTCTATAATTTATAGTTTTCACCTTACAAGTATCTTGAAATGTCTTTAGCATTTTTATTTAACACTACTGTATATCATATGAGTTAAACTCAAAATCTTAAGATAAGATGATTCGACTCTCCTGACTAGTTATGCCTTTGTTTTATACATGTAAATGAGTGTAGAGAAAAAAATATATAAAAATTAATTATATAGGTATAAATTATTTATAAATTTAATTAAATATAATCGAAAATACTAAATGTTTAAAGGAAAAATTGCAAATAAGTCTCATATAAAATACTTATTTACAAATAAGTATTTCAAATTTGTAAAAATACACTCAAATCTCATAAGACTTATTTATAATTAATTTACCGACACAAATGCCTTCAAACTGTCACTCATTTAACTAGCATTGATTGATCACCAACATACGTTGACCGGTCACACACCAACATTGACCAGTCAACAATAATTTTTTAAAAATATTTTATTAATATTAATACTTTAATATTTGCAAGTCAAGCATCACATATTAACAATAAAATATTTAAAATTTACAAATAAAATTTCTTATATTTACCGATCAATCTCTTGCAACTTTAATATACTACTAAAAAATAGCTTATATATAGTGGTTATATTTGCAACTATATAGCAGTTTTTACTGCTAGAAAATTAGGCGCTATATAGTTTAAGTCAACTATATAGCAGTTTTCATCGGTATATAGTTTAGATTTATATAAAGATTATTTTTAAAAATCATTGAATAATTTTTATAAGAATTATCTGTAATGAATGTGTCTGTACACTATTTAGTAGTTATTTGTAAATAACTACTAAATAGTTTTTCATATTCAACAGTTATTTTAAAAAATTATTAAATAGTTTTTCTTTTATTTTGGTCAAAAAGCTGGAGGATTTGCTAGAAACTATTTAGCGACTATTTAAAAATAATCACTAAATATATGAAACTAAATAACCACTAAATATATGAAACTATACAGAAATTATTATCTAATTTCAACCAAAATTTAAACGCAATTGAATCCATTATTCAAACCTTGTTACAACTTCTAAAATATATTTAAAAGTACTTTAAACTTTTTAAAAAATACCTAAATACTAAAGCAATTACAAGGAAAAATTTTCCAACAGTGTAACCTATTGCAACTTTTTTAAAAGGTCAAAGTTACCAAAAACTTAAATTTGGCTAAAGAATGCTTATTTTGAAAAAGTGTAAAATTGATGAGAATATAGTAAAATGTATGCTTTATGATCATCTATTTTGCACCCATTGCTTGAGTACACTCTCAGCCAATTCTTTAGGAATTTCATTAATTTGAACTGGACTATATTCCTCTCAATATGAATCCTTAAAGTATTGTTAACATAACATAAATCAAATTTGCTATAAATTAAGCGATATGTATAATGTAACATAAATTATTAAATTAAAGTTAAGAAAGTACAGATAGAAGACATACTTGGTTAGGCAAAATTCTATCAATCAGCACATGGTCGATAATGTCCTTCATATACCTAATGATACTGTAATCGCAATCAACAACCTTGTCACATTACCTTGGACACTTTTCATCATCAAACTAATTTGTTATAGTATAATAAAATTAATTTGATGAAATAAATATGGAAGGTATATATACCTTAATTATCCTCCAATCAAATGCGTCTTCATATGTATTAGAGTTTTCAATTACAGGAAACTCTTTATGGCTTCTGAACAAGTGGACGGCCCTACACACATGATAATATAAAACTTTATATAAAAAACCACACAAAAATAATAATTTACATATATGCAAAGAAATTATTTAACTTACTTATTAACCATTAACATGATATGTTTTCGGTTGTTCGGACGACTTCCAATAGGATCAAGATACTACATTGTCGCACCCAAAAAAATGCGACGCAACGGCACACGAGCAGAGGTCCCAGCCGCCTTCATGACTAGAACCAGACAAAATGAGGAGTCGCCACCAGATTTTGAGGTAAATCTTAGAAAACCGTTTAAAGGAGGATCGGGTGGGTTTGCAAAATCAAAGAATAGATTCAGAGTCGATTGAGTGTGGGGAGGTGTTAGGCACCCAACAACACTCATTCATCAGTTACCTGAAGTTTTGTTGTGCTCTATTAATATGATTTTATAATCATTTTAATTATCTCTTTTATATTCATGTGTTTGATAAAAAAAATAAGAATTAAATGAGAAATATTTATTTATTTATGAGGGAGGACTTGACTCAGAATCTGACTTTGAGGCCTACGTACCCTGTGGTGGGGATCAAAGTCCACGTAGTTCGGGCTTAAAATTTGTTGGTAAAATATTTTTTTAAGAAAAATTAATTAAAATAATTCACCATTTTGCAATAAAATAATTTTTGAAATTTTGATATGTGTGTTTTAAATTGCAAAGAGTAATTTAATTTTAATTATTTTCTCAATTTTTGAATTTTTGGCATAAGAAAGAAAAGAGTTTAATTTTTCTTTTTGTTTTATGATTGAGAATTTTAACTGCTATAACTGCAAAGCCTTATTGGTTCATACGGTAATTCAGTTATTCTAAATATCTGTGAAGATTTTGAAATCTCACACGATAAAATAATTTAGAATTTAATTTATTTATATTTTTAAGTGTTAGTAATTTTTTGTTTATGTATGTATGTATGTATGTATGTATGTTTTTAAGGAATTTTAATCATCAGACCTGCAAAGCCTTATTTGCTTATACGGTAATATAATTATCCTAAATATCTGTGGAGATTTCAAACCTCACATGATAAAGGAATTAAATTTAAATACATCTTTAATTTAATTAATTTAATATATAATTTATGTGTATATATTTAAAAACTTAATCGTTATATCTGCAGAGTCTTATTGACTCATACGATAACACGATTATCTTAAAAGTCTATGAAAATTTAAAAAATCTCACATGACTAATAGATAATCGATAAATGTGATTACAACTTAAATTAATTTGATTAATTTTTCTAAATTGTGTATTATATGGTTATTTACAAAATCACTTATTTATTATAGAAAGTGAGAATCATTATATCTGTGAGGACTCATTATCCCACACAATAATGTGATTAATTTAAATCTCTACAAAGATTCTTAAAATCTTACATGAGACTTAAATAAATTAGTAATCTGGGTTATAAAAGAGAGTTAAATTTAATGATTGGCCATTGGAACCTATATAAATATGTACAAGATTGATCCTCATGCCTGCAAAATCTTATTGATTTACACGGTATGAAATCATTTTAATTAGTTATGGAGACTCATACAATTTTCACACAACCAATTTTATTTGAGACAATTGAAGCTATGTCTATTAAACACACATAGTCACATTCATGCAGATTTAAATTTTAATTGTTAAAATGGCCTAGCAATTTTTATAATTATAGCTTAAGAAACAACCTAGTGTAATTTAAAAAATGCCTTCCCCATATGTTACCAACAACATAAGCAACATTAATTGAAGCTAACATTATCAAACAGCATGGAGTGAATTTTTTTTTAAGGATTAATCACAAAGACTAATTCCCAAATGGTTTGTAAAATAAGCACATACTTGATTTTTAAAGAGAAACTCAAATCACTTTTTACTATCTAGAGCCACATATATGGTAATTAAATTGAAAGGTTTCACATAAAACATGAACATCAAATGTTTTCAACCATTTAATCCATCCAAACTCATGACTGAAGAGAAATGATTTCTATAACCAAGCCATATAAGAACAATATATAAAACCTTTGCAGTGTTCATAAGCAGCAACAGATCCCAGAGATTTACAAAATGCAAGCTGAAATAAAATCAACTATGAAATATTCCAAATCAAAAGGCAAATAAATCATGAAGCCTATGTAATACCTCTTCCTCCTTCACTTTTAATAAAACGCAGGTCCTCTCTCGGTTCTTTCTTCCTTGCTCTCAGCCTTCTCTTTTCAAAACTCTTTCCCTCTGATCGTACTCGTCTCTCTCGGTCTCTTCCTCCTCCTCTCTCAGTCTCTTTTTTCTCAAAAATACTCATTCTCGTCACCTTTTGATTTCTCTTTTTTTTTCCAGCAAGAACAACTCCTTCCTCATCCTCTTGGTTTCTCTTTTTTTTTTTTCTCTAGCCAAAACAGCTCCCTCCTCTCATTTTTTCACCCTCTGTTTTTCCAGAAAAAAAGCTCATCTCCGTCACCTCCTCTCTTGCCTCTGTTTTTATCTTTCTCGAACTCTCTCTTCTTCGTCGCTATTTTTTCTTCGTCATTGCTTTCTTATTCAGTTTTGAGTTCTCTCCTTCTCATCTCAGTCTCGATCTTTTTGTCACCTCCTCTCAGCCTCTGGTTTTTTCCTCCTTTGATCTCTCTCTTCTCCCTCTGGTTTTTCTATTTCTCAATCTTTTTTTTTAGATAACTCTCGTGCCTCTATCTTCGTCCATTACTCCCTTTCTATCTCTATTTTAAATGAATAAAATAACAAAAGAAAGTAACCACTACTTATAATTTTGTCAATAACCTCCTTCACATAGGGGTCCAAAATATTTTCCTAATTATTTGTTCGGGTCAAAGCCCAAAGCTTGCCACCAGAGATATAACATTCTGATCTCTACTCCTTTAAATAGTCTTTTTTAATAGCACCAATATAGCTCTTGCCCCCTTTCAGGTAGGAGTATTCATTCTTCTTTTCCTTCACCTTATTTATGGCATTTAATTCCTATGAAAATAGAAAATATTTGAGTCAACGTAAATATATAATCAATAAAAACTAACATTAAGGAAGAAATATTACCTTGAACTCTTTACTACAACAACAGTCAACAAATTCAGCCTACTAATTCGAATTAATCACAGATTGTAGGATAAGGGGAACTTCATCAATGCCAACTATGTTTAGGTTCTTCAAGAATTTTTAGGTGACCTATGCTCTAAAACTACAATAAAGCATCCCAGCTTTTTACAAAACAAACTTCTTTTGACTCTCTTTGAGTTTAAATTTAGACTGTAAAAGAAGTTAATCATATTCTAGATTATTTGAAATTTCTATATAAAAAATTTTAAAATGGCAAATAAGAAATATGTTGCCGAGACTGTGTTCTACACTCAATCCTTCAATGAATGATGTGCCCTTGTCCAATTTACCATACTGAGTAGTGTATTAGCTTTAACAACCATTTGATACAGCTCACCAAGTTGTCTAAGTCAATGCACTTGCCTCTATCATTCCATTGAGTAGGCAACTTTCTCCTGAGTAATTTCAAGTCTTCAATCAATTGAGCTAAATACATATCTATGTTATTCCCAAGTTGCTTAAGTCCTGATATTAATATTGTCAATATTATATACTTACGCTTCATGCAAAGCCATGGAGGAAATTATAGATTATCAACATCACTGGCCATATATTGTAGGTACTACTTTGAAGCTCATGCAGGTTCATCCTATCAATAGCTAATGCGAGGTGTAAGTTCCATTCAAGGTATTTGCAATCAAACTTTTTCCACTCAGAAGCATCAATAGGATGCCAAAACAAGTCATCTTTAATTCGCTCATCTGCATGCCATGTTAGATTTTTTGCCTCCTTTAGTATGCCATACAAGTGAATGAATCTTGGTATGATAGGAAAATACCACATTGCTTTCTTTGAAATCTTCCTATTCTTCTTGTAACATGATGCCATGCACTTAGGGTAATGAGTTAATGATTCATAATCCCCCTAAACAAAACACAATCGTTGATGCAAACATATATCTCCTCATAGCTTAGGCTAACAAAGCATAGCACTTGTTTTGCCTCATACGATTGACTTGAAAACTTGTAGAGCTTTGGTAGTATTTCCTTGTATGATAGAGAGATTTTTCATGAAGCGTACATCACTCCTTCCATGTTTTGCTTTCAAGTTATAAAATCTTAATATTGTAAACAATATTGTGTATTCACAACCCTCATATAAAGGCGTCTTTGCATCACTCTTCAATTTTCTAACATTTTTGAAAAATCCTTAAATATGACTTCCATAACATCTTCCAACTCTTTAAGATTGTTAGTTGCATATGCATTTATGTTAGAATTAGGCGGATGACAACTTTCACTGTGCCTCTGGCAACAATTAATCTCATACAGTGTCTCCCCATACAGTGTCCAATATTTATAACTCTGATTGATTCCAAATTCTACCAAGTGGTCTTCAAAGTTTTGTGGAGAAGCATGCCTCACAGAATTACACTTCAAACAGGGACAAATAATTCTTTCTGGATCTCTAGCATGCTCTCTTGCAAACTTAATGAGTTCTTGAACCCTATCCCAGTATTCTTGAGATGTATGCCTAGCATGTATCCATCTCTTATATATAATGTTAATCTAGTGTTAATCATTTAGAAAAAAATGTGATCAGTGACTCAATACCATCATAACAACTAAATTAATGTAAGAAAAAGTCGATGCTCCAGTCATATGCCATCACATATTATCCCTCTCTAATTATAGGATCAACACTAGTACATTAAATATGATTTTAATCATGTTCCATCACACTTAAAAAATTTTTAGTAGCATAATAAATTAAAATTGTTATACCCTAGGCCTTATGCCTTTTCTTTGTGTTGTTTTTCAAAAAAAAAAATGCTTTAAACCTATGTAAAACCAATAATTTTAACAAAAATTCAATAGCATAACGACACAAAAAAAATGAATTTCCCTAAGAATAATAATGCCTTGTTTTTCAAAACAACTATGGAGCAATATCATAGTACTAGTTTCAGAGAAATTCATTCTATCACATGTATAATGTCACATAACATATGCATTCAGCCAGGCATTATGAAAAGCAAGTAAATTAAACATATAAATATAGAAAATTTAATAAAGCAAAGGTTCAAATTATTAAATATATCGTTTGTTATATTAAAAATTGAGAAACAAAGGAGCACAACAATTCCAAACACATTAGCATATATACTATATACATTCAAAGAATGAAATAAAACGAAATAAAAATGATCATGAATAGATGTTATGGATCAAAAATCATTAACCTTAGTCTCAAATATTGAAGAAGAGAGAAGAGAGCTGAGGAGGAAGCGACAAGACATGAAGATGATGAAAACACCATAGAGTCAAAGCAAAAACCCACGGCAAGCAATGGTGATGGTGGTGAAAGATTCTTAAACGGTGAAGGACAGCTAGGCTTGGCCAAAAATTGGTTTTTGACAATATGGGAGTGATTTCGTAGAGAATGAGAGAGGTTCACCGGAGGAATAGAGGTTTGAAGATTCAAAATCTTTAATGTCTGCGAATATTTGGGAAGCCGAAGAGTTTTTAAATGAATCTATTTAGCGGCTATTTTTAAATAAATGCTAAATAGTATTCATATTAAAAAATTCAAAAAAAATACTATACAACATACAGTAACCATTGTATAGTCTTAAAATATACTCAGTGGTTATTTATAAATAATTGCTAAATAATTTTTGAGACCCAAAGCTTAAAAAAGGTAGAGAATATATAGTGGGTATACTTTTAACTGCTATATAGCAGTTATTTTATATAATCTTTATATAGTTTTTAGAATGAAGTCCCACCTCCTCTATATAATGATTATTTAAATAACCTCTATATAGATGACGTTATATATAGGCTATTTTTTAGTAGTGATATTTACCAGTTAAACCTTGCAAATATACAAGTTAGACTAATAATTTAAGATTTTCAACTTGTAAATCTGCAAAATTTAACTTGTAAAACCATTAATATTTTTTCTAATAATTATTTTTTTAAAAAAAATTATATCCCCTAGAAAAATGGATTTTCATTCTTAAAAATCAAAATATCCCTTTCATAAGCCGATTTGGAACCGTTCTCGTCAACACTGCAGAGAACATTAGATTAGTTTATTTTTGTAAGCAGAATATTCGCTCCAGCCAATGTATGAAATGAAAATGACTTCATTCATTCACAATTAATGATGTATGCCTGCCCAATAAGAAAACATTTAGGGTTATCAAAAACACGACCCATTAGTAACCACTTGTTTAGTCTACTCTTTTTTTATTTCAAAAAATTATTCTCATGTTTTTTACCATAAAAAGACATTCAAATATGAAACTCCTAGGGCAAAAAAAGTTAAAGCATATTTTTAATCATATAATTTTATATAACATTTTAGTTTAATTTTTTATTTTTATAAAATATATTTTCAGTCATTTAATCATAATACTATTAGTTTCATAAGTAGATTTTCTAAATTCATAGGTAGAGATAATACTATTAGTTTCAACTGATTATATTTTGTATTAATTATTAATATTTAAAAAGTAAACTTAATATATCAATATTTAATAATATTTTATTAATATTTAAAAATTTAATGTAAACTACTTTTTTTTTTATGAAGAAACTAACAATGTAAGGTTATTTGGCAAAAACTTCATTTGACTTATGAAACTTCATTTTGGAGAGGCCATTTGTTCTCCATTTGAGAATTGATTCTTAACATTTAAGCTTTTTTTTATTTTTTTTATAATTGATTCTAAAAAGTTATCCGAATATTTTCAATTATCAAAATCAATTTCAAAAAAAAATATTATTCAAATAACATCACGTTTTGTTAATTGATTTTTTCATAATCAATTTTTACCAATTAAAATCTAAACATATCCTAAATAATTAAAAAGATATTTTATAAAATTAAAGAATTACAATCAAATATTGTATAAAATTAAAAGAAGAGTAAATTAAACTTCCGATGGCTATGGAAGAAGAAAACAGATATGAAACTTTCAATGGCTTTGAAAGAAGAAAACACTGATATTATTATCAAAGAGGAAAAAAGAAAAAAGAAAACATAGATATTGACGAAGAAATAGTCTACCAATTAAAGTCATCAAACCCCACGTGTCCTCCAAGCATTCGAAATAATCATTTATCTTCTTTATCTCTAATCAATGTTTTTGTTGAAAATAAGCATAGGATCCATTCTCTTTAAACCAGAAAACAGAAACTTTCACAGGTTCAAGGAAGCCGACCATGTCTATCACCATTTTCATGCTGTGTTTGTTCCTGAACATAGCATATTCAGACAAGAACATGAATAATGTTGGATTCACGTATGATGGATACTTCAAGATGGGCGATCAAGAGCTCAAGCATTCCAATCTGACGGCTAAAGTAATACGCACTGATGGCGGCCGAAGTGAAGCTTGGCAAGTCTTTTACAATCTTCCCCTTCAATTCAAGAATTCCAATGCCTCTCCTTCTATCTTCTCCTTCTCTACCACTTTCGTCTTTGCAATAGTAGCCACCAATCCTGAATTTCACGGCCACGGACTCGCCTTCGCTATCTCGCCTACCAGAGGTATTCCTCAAGCTCAGCCAAACCAGTATCTTGGCCTATTCAATGCTACCAACAATGGTGAAAGTTATAATCATATTGTTGCAATAGAGCTTGACACTGACAAGGATTTTCAGTTAAATGATATTGATGATAATCATCTTGGAATTGACATCAATGGGGTGGCCTCTGTCAATAGTTCTCCTGCAGGTTACTATGCTGATCATGGTCCTCTCAGAAAGCTAAAACTTACAAGTAGAGAACCGATGCAAGTTTGGATTGACTATGACAGTAAAGATCAGAAACTCAGCGTCACAATTTATCCCATAAACATACCTAAACCAGAGATTCCTCTTCTCACACTGATGACAAGAGATCTTTCTTCTAATTTCTCTGAATTTATGTATGTTGGGTTCTCATCCTCCAGCGGGTCATATTCATCTCATTACATACTAGGTTGGAGTTTCCAGATGAACGGTCAAGCTAAGGAGATTAATCTTTCTCGCCTTCCTGACATTCCTGGGATTTTAGATCCAAATGAAAGCGATGGAGGAGGGATAGGATACAAGAAAGTTTTGATAGTTATGTTACCACTACTAGTAGGTGTGGTTTTCCTTCTAATCTTGATTTATGGAGCGATCATGATCTCGAGGAGGAGAAAATTCATTCAAGTTCTTGAAGATTGGCAAGTCTTGTATGGGCCTCATAGGTTCACTTACAAAGACTTGTTCATTGCAACAAAAGGGTTTAGAGATGGACAACTTCTTGGCAGAGGAGGTTTTGGAAGAGTATACAAAGGGACTCTACCATTTTCCAATGTTCAAATTGCAGTGAAAAGAGTTTCTCATGATTCAAGACAAGGAATGAAAGAATTCATAGCAGAAATTGCAACCATCGGCCGTCTCAGGCATCCAAACTTGGTAAGACTTCTTGGCTATTGCAGAAGAAAAAAAGAACTCCTCTTAATTTATGACTACATGCCCAATGGAAGCCTAGACAAGTTCCTCTACCGCATGCCAAACAGCATACTCAGCTGGAAACAAAGATTCAAGATCATAAAAGATGTGGCATCTGGACTCTTGTATCTTCACCACCAATGGGTTCAAGTCATCGTCCACAGAGACATCAAACCAGCCAATGTTCTGATTGACAATGACATGAATGCTAGACTGGGAGATTTTGGCCTTGCCAAGCTATGGGACAATGGAAATGATCCTCAAACATCTCGTGTGGTGGGAACTCCGGGCTACATAGACCCAGAAATTGTGCATAGTGGAAAATCAAGCACATTTACTGATATATATTCATTTGGGGTGTCTCTGCTGGAGATTGCCAGCGGTAGAAGGCCGGTCGAAACTGATGAAACTTCGCCGGAGAAAGTATTGCTGTTAGAATGGGTCAAGGTGTGTTGCGATAAGGGAAACTTATGTGAAGTAGTGGATAGCAAATTGGGGGATGAATATGTGGTGGAAGAAGCTGAAATGGTGCTCAAACTAGGGTTGCTGTGTTCACACCCTGTTGCTTCGGCTAGGCCTACGATTTCTACTATTGTGGAAATTTTGGATGGAGATTCTCAGTTTCCTGATAACTTATCAGACTTGATCAAGTTTAGAAATTTTGGTGGCTGGTCTGGTCAAGGATCTTCATCGTCCTCTACTTTTCCCACTGGGCAGACTTCTATTGCTTCTCTCACTTTCACCGAGCCATTTGCCTCCAGGGGCCGCTAGCTGATTAATTACAGGGCCAAATGGTAATTAGGCATTTAAATTATAGATTTAAGGCTGTCTAAAATCCTAAACTCATTTGTAGTGTAACAATATTTGAAAACATGTAAAATTGCCTCCATAATAAACAAATATTAATTTTGACGATTGATCACAAATTACAAAAAGACATGCAAAAGATATAGAAAAAAATGTCAAAACTTTCTTTTAAAAGGACAAAAAAGACTGTTTTTTTTTTCAATATGGTACATATTTATAGTTTTTTGAGTTCTTATTTGTAATTTTTAGTCTTTTCTATAATTTTTTTGTTAACTAACTATCAAAATTAATTTTTATTAACAACATATTACACCGTTTTTAAATATAAGAGGAAAACATTTCATAAAAGATTAGTTTTAATTTAAGAGTAAAATTGTCTTTTTAAGTCTTAATTATATGTTGTTTCAATACAAATGTAGACCTTGGTGTATGTGTAAATAAACAAAATTATAGGTTTGTTCCCTTTTGTTTGCATCAACTTTTTGCTCTCGCCAGTATTATTTTGATAGTTGCATTTTATTCCTTTCAATTTAATTGTAGCATAATAGAACTATTTAATTCTCCTTTGGTGTATTTAGATTCTCAGGATAATATATTTGAATTAATTAATAATAATAACCTAAATTTATAATTAAATAAAAATATTATAGCTAAAAATATAAATATTCAAGCAAAAGAAAATTTTGATATACTTTTCAGTTCCAATGTAGATATAAATTTATATTTAGATATAAATATTTATATTGATGAAGACTCCAATTGCTAGCAAGCCAAGTCTTTCACACGCAGGGGCAGAACCAAGAGTGGAAGTGTGGGGGATCAAATTTAAATTTTGATAATTTATTTTGTAATTTTTTAATATTTAAAATAAAATTTTATTAAATACTTTTATAACTAAAAAAATCATGAGAATAATTTAGATCTGCATAATATTTTAAAAAAACATTTAAAGTTAATTCTTGCTAAATATTATAAAACAGAGAGAAATAGCCAACTCCAACATTTGTTGATGACATATTATAAAATTGTTAAATGAAAAATTATATAAGATTTCATAGAGCAGACTTATTTTTAAATAAGTCCCATAAAATTTAAAAATTATAATTAGATACCTTAAAACTTGGGTATAATTTAAAATTTTGCTACAGATAATAATACTCATATTAAATATATATTGTATCAATCAAATAATTAATTTACAACTACTTTATCAGTAATTTATAACTATAATTTTAAATTTTTATAATTATAATTTCACATATCCAATAATTAAACAATCATTCATTACTAATAAAGTTTAACATTAATTATTTATAATTATTTTATTAATAATTTATAACTATAACTTTAACTTTTTGTAACTATAACATTATATATTCAATAATTAAACTGATCAATTTAATTATTTGATATATGAAATTACAATTATAAAAAATTAAAATTATAATTATAAATTACTGATGAAATAATTATAAATTATTTGAATGATGTAATGTATATGTATTCTATAGGGATATTGTTGTCTTTTTATACAAATTTTAATTTACGCTCAAGTCTCAAAGAATCTAATTGTGATTTTTGAATTTTGAGAGATTTATTTAGAAATAAACCAACCCGACAAAACCTATATATAATTTTTTCTATTAAATATTCAAACAAATATTAGTTTAGGAGTGGGGATTAATTTAGGAAAAATTATGTATAGATCTCATAAAGTAAAATTATTTATAAAGAAGTTTCATAAAATTTAGAAATCATAACAGGTCCCTTAGGACCTGAATGTAATTTAAAATTATGATGCAAGGACAATAATACTCCTTATTAAAAATATATTATATCAATCAAATAATTTATAATTACTTCATCAATAATTTACAATTATTATTTTAACTTTTTACAAATATAACTTCACATATTCAATAGTTAAATTGATTATGCATTACAAGTTTGATACTAGTTATATACAAATACCTTATTAATAATTTATAACTATCACTTTAATATTTTATGATAATAATTTTACATATTTAATAATTTAATTAATCATGTGTTCTCGACAAAGTTTAGTATTAATTATTTACAACTATCACATCAATAATTACTCACACTTCAATATTTTACAATTGTGACTTTCAACAAGAACAGTATTATTTTTGTATTTCATATTCAAATTATACTCATATTTTAAGGGACTTGACTATTATTTTTAAATTTCACAAGACTTATTTATAAATAATTATATTCTATAAGATTTATACGTAATTTTCTCATTAATTTATTATAGTTGTTGATGAAAGAGATCAAGTATAATGGAAAAACAGCAATTACATTATTTCCATCTCCCCAAAAAAAATTCTGCAAACGAAAAAATTGCTAATCAGATCTAATGAGATGACATTGTGAATTAAATTTCTATATTAACAATATTTATATATTATCCAATCATCTCAATTGGCTCATGTCAACTCCATTAGCTTTTTAATAAAAAGAGAAATGTCAATTTTATTTTACTTTTAAAATGCAAAATCTTGAATTGTCAACTTGTTACTCAATTTTGTCATGTCACGACAATTCCGTGCAACTTTATAAACATTTACATAACAATTAAAGTTAACTAGAAAAATATTTAAGACACTATCAATAAGTTTATTATTTTCATATTCCAGAAATTATTCTTAAAAATAATGTCATTTTGATAAGGAAAAAAATATCTTCTGGGAGCAATTAAGTTCAAAAATATTAAACATTTTGAATCTTACAAGATACTCTCTCCGTCTCTATATATAAGGTATTTTTTAAAAGCTTATTTTATCCCTAAATATAAGGGGTAGCAATAATATTTTTGAGTAATTATACAATTTTATCTTTGTCTTGAAAAATGAAATAGATCATTAATTGTATATTTTTTCTACCACCATCATGATATTAATTATGATATTAGGGGTAAAATTGAAAAATTATTGTATTTTTTATGTGAGTTTAACTGAATAATAAACTTTTATTAATATGTGAGATTTGGTTAAAAATACTTTATATATAAGGACAAAGGGAGTTAATTATTATAGTTTTTTGCTTGGCCAAAAAACCATTAAAGGTATGATTAATAATTTTTTTTAATTGAGGTAACTTATAAAATAAGGATATACATAAAAAAATATAATTTTAAATTTCATTAACTTAGTTTGTGACATAAATTATTTAAAAGTGTCTTATAATATTAAATAAAATAATATATTTTTTATAGATATAATAGAAACTCTAAAAAACTACAAGTACTAATAAAAAGTTAATATTCTCATTATATATCAATGATATACAAATAAAAAATAATAATTATGCATATGAATGAAGAGAGGGATTATATTTTTTTTAAAATAAAAATATTGGGTCAATCACCTAAGCCACACACAAATACACACGCATTAGAGGCGACAATGGAATGGGCCCCCTCACCATGCATCTAACTTTGCCCCTGTTCACATGAGAATAGGATTGAGGAAGAAATTTCCTTCTAGAATATTCTATCAAAACTATAATATAACATTAAAAATATTTAAAAATTAATTTAAATAAATGACAAGAATTAATTTGGATTGAAATAGAGGGTTAAGATTGCTGCTAGCCTTGATGAGCTCGCGAATGAGCACAAATGCAAATACAAAAATTAGACAATAATGAGTGTGTTCTAATGGGTTATAATTGATTATAAAAAATATTGATTAATATGATTGATTGAAAATATAATTAATTATGTTATGTGGTATATAATTGATTAATAAAATTAATTTTAATCAGAATTGAAAAGTAAAACTGAAAAATAGAATTAAAATAAGAAAAAACTATGATTTTGTAAAATATGTATATAAACACCCATGTTATATGTTAAAATCAATTATGAACTAAAAATTATATTTTTAAAAATATTCAAACACTTATTATACATGCCAAAATTAATTATGAATTTAAAATCATGGTTTTTCTTAAAAATATCCAATCATCTTCGTACATGTCAAAATTAATTATAAATTTAAAACCATAATTATCTCATAAGCTACTATTACCTATTTTTTAATTATAAATTTCTAAAAATTTATTCAAAGATTATATAAATTATTTTACAAATAATTTTTTGTTCTTAATTATTTTACAATAATTGTTTTCCTTCATAATTGATTATGACATAAGAAGAGGTATTTGATATTTTTAAAAAAATTAATAGTTTTGGATTCATAATTATTTTTCGCATGTATAATAGGTGTTTGGATATTTTTAAAAAAGTATGATTTTGAATTCATAATTAATTTTAACATGAGTGATTTTGAACCAAAATTCAAACAAGCACTATATTAAGTGATGGTCCATGTATGCTTGTCTTTTTTTGTTCTTTTATTGTCTTTTTGACAATAAAATGATAATATATTTGAGTTCATTGACATCCTATTTGTGATAATCCAAATAAGAAGAGAGAGAAAAATATAATTAAATCCAAATTGTGATCACATAAAAATAATAGTTAGATTTGTTTTTGGAAATTTAAAATTCTAGAATCATGGAGTTAATAATATACATATATATTATATCCTATAAAATTTCAATATCTTAATATGCCCTTTAAATAACTGAATTTAAAATTTTAAAAGCATAAAAAATGATATCTAAATCTAAATTTAAATTTAAATTATAAATTATAAATCTTATCTTAAATTTAGTTGGAAAAAATTAGCTTAATGGTCCCAAAAAAATATAACTCTCATAAATTATGGATGAGGTTTTTGAACATTTTGAAATATGGCCCATTTATAAAATTAATTAGATGTGTTTTTCTTTTTTATCCTTAGAATAAATTATTATTAAAATAGAATATATTTGATTTAATCAATTTTTAACTGATTGGATCTTTTATTTTTATCATCAAAATCGTATTATGTATGCTCCCTCCCTGATTTATCATCTCTAAATTTTTTTCATTAGATTTTTTAGTCTAATTTTCCTGGATCATCATATTTATCTCTCGTACAATACTTTTCTTCATCAAAATTTTTTATCTAATTTTTCTAAATCACCATCTTTATCTCAAAGCTTTTCCTCTCTCTTCCTCTTTGTTTCTCCTAGATATTACGAAGAAGACATTGGACATTGAAGAGAAAATTCTATTATTGATCTACAATACTATATCATTGATATATAGCTATATATTAATGATAAACAAATTAGCAAGTTTTCACTGATATGGCTTATATATTAGTGATGTATAATAGTACATCACTCATATACTATCGCAGATTAACATAACCAGATAATTAGATATAAACTTATTTATAATTAATAGACAATCATATATTAATGATGTAGTATTGCAGATCAGTAATACGAAAAATACATAATCATTTGTCTAAAATATATCAAACATAGTTCACAAAAAATTTTAGGCTCTTAGCTTATCATAGAGAATCAAATACCTAAACTAATAAAATAAAAAATTATGAATCTATAGCTTCATTTCCCCGCCAGCATGCTCCATTCCGCCAAGTACCGTCGATGTATTTCACCTCACGTTTGTCTCTCTGGCTTCAAGTTCCGTCTTCTTTCTCCATGTGTCTTTTCCATTCTAGAGATTTCTTACGTTTTAAATCTCCTGATATTTGAAAAAAGCAGATATTAAAAGGGAAATTTTGTAAATTAATTATAATATAAATATTAAAAAGGTCATTTTTGAAATTTAAGAAAGGATAAGCTATTTCTTTTACTTAATCTTGTAATATGAGTTATCTTTGCGAAAGCCCCAATTTAGTTGTGAAAAATCCTAATGGCAGCCCTCCTTGCATTGTTTATTTTTATAGCCATCACACCCAAAACACCTTTCAATCACATTAACCTCTCCCATCCCTTATCTCTTCTTTCCCTTCCTTCTCTTCACTCTTATAATGTATGCTTTACTGCTCATCATATGTCTCATTCTCATACCTTTCATCCTCTTAATATTCCTGGCACCTTCCAAGCAACCTCTCTATAATTATTCAAGAGGTAAGTTGATCTCATTCCATGCTTTTATCTTGTTTCAATATTAAACCCTTCTCAACTTTACTTTTTCAAGGAAGCATCTTGAAATTTTAGAGCTTTATTTTTTTTTAAGAGTGGCATATGTGAATCTTGAAATTTAATATCTTTTTTAAGATTTAAACTCATCTAGTTTTCAACTCTCTAAACCATGAAATAATTCTTGAAAAAAGAAAACAAAAAAGAATTTTCCTTGGGAGATTTTAGATTGGCAACAAAAATAGATAAATCAAACTAAAGGTTAATTAGGACCTTTATATCATGGAGGTATTTAATGCATGATAACTAGGAGTTAAAACCTTAATAATCAAAATATTTTATGTTTGACTAAATGATAGGTGATATTGGTAGACTTTCTTCAATTGAAGCAAAGTCTTTGAATGGTAACACAACGGATTACTACAATTGGTTCTAACCAGTGAGTGTGTATCACTAGCAAAGTAGGTTTTTTTTTTTTAATTTGTGCCATCGTTTATAGTTTCAACAACTCGTTTTTTTTTTTCCATTTGTTTTGCTTGAGAAGCAAATCCAAAATTTTATTTTTCTTTCTCTCCTATCTTTATATTGTAGGAACAATTAGAGTGAAAAATTTATCTTAAATTATTATTTTTGTCTTGTTCAACTTGATGTTTTTTTTTAATTAATTATGACTTTGTGGATTTGGGGTTGATATGGTGATTGTATGATATGAAAAGTGATAGTTGATTTGTTGTTACTAAATATTACCATATCTTTTTTACTTTTATTTTTTAAAAATAATTTTAATTTCTAGTTCTATTTTTTTACAATAAAATGTTAGATTTTTTTCTTTAAGAATATTCTTTTAATTACTTTCCATTGGTCTTTTATTCAAATCTTTATTTATATGTATTGCTATGTACTGAGATGACTTTTCCTCAAAATTATGTACGAGTTACCTATAAGATATATTATAAAGGTGAGACGGTTATTTCTCATTATGAGTTATACATCCTATGATATATTATATATTATAAGGGTGAGATGGTTATTTCTTGCCATTATACATGAAAGGAATATGCATATACTATATTACAGGTGGAACGGTTATTTTTCACTAAAATTAGTGATTGTTTGTTGATTCAAAAAATATTTGGATTGAATGTTTGGTGGTCATTATATAATTATCTGACTTATTAGTGAAGTATTGAAATACTATTTTTATCTAGCATGAAGGATTTGTAAAAGTAGATATTTGAAGTTTTGAACATTTTGATACATGTACATTTACTTTATAATTGAAGGTTCTTTGCAAAAAAACTCTTATGCGCTTTTACTTTCCTTCCTCGCACTTTGTTAATTATGCCCTTATTGAGTTAGTGATAGACTAGTCACTTCTCTCCTTACATGTTATTTTTTGATCTTGTACTCCGAAACATTACATTCCATACCATATCATAACATCTCAAATAGAAAACCCAAACAAGATGCTTGTGTTCATCATCTAATTTCTAAACTATTTCCTCATAGATTTTAAAATCTCTTTAAAGGGCAAAGAGAAAGAAAGAAAAGAAATCACACTTTGTACCTATCCTGACGTGAGAGACATAAAATTTTACAACAATACATGTTACACACCAGAGCTCACAACTTTCGCGTTTAATTGTAGTGAGATATTATTATTTAATTTAATAATGAGAAGATAATTAAGAACATGTAGAGAAATTTTCTGACAAGATCGTTAAAACAGGAGAGAATCCAAATGATTGAATAGAAACCAAGATTGTTTGCAACTCTTTCAATTTAACCACAAGGCAAGGATGATGTTGTTGATTGGCTGAAGTGATTGATAATGCCCGTCCCCTCAAAATACAAAAATTTTACTAGACATGGTTGATTTATCTTTTCCATTTTTTTAATTTCTGTTCTTATTGAATTAATAATATGCAAACACATTGTTCACAACTAAAAATCAATGGATATACAAAAATTCTTATTTAGACAACACTTTTTTTCTAGGAATCAACTTTCATTAACTGAAAGTTTACAATAGGAATCAACTTTCATTAACTGAAAGTTTACAATGACATCCATCCATGAGAAGAAAGGAGATAAAGTTATGAGAGCCTGTAATCATCTCAAGATAAATGTATCTTGTTAGTATTGAAAGAACTTAATTAGCACATTAAAACTTTATTGTCACGCCCCAAAAATAAAGGGTGACCGACACAAAATGTGAATCACATCACACATCCCTCAAATCTTAAATCAAGAAATCTTTTTATCATTAAAATATAATTATGTTTATATTGATTTATAACATGCATGACCATTCTCTTATTAATCACAACTTCAATATTTTTATAGAAATTTCAACAAAACCTCTTCTATAAATAAAATCTCCTAAAAACCCTACAACACAATGTTTTGCACAAAATATCATTTCAATCATGAGCTCAGCTCTTTCTAGCCAGCAGAGAGAATATGTAGTATAATAAAGAACCTAGTTATAGACCATGTGGAGAACCTAAAAATAATTTTACAAAATAAAATTTTGTAATTTAAAACTTTATATCAAAAGAAAGTTTAATCTTTATCTTCTCTACTTCTAGTCAATAGTAGAATCCCCAATGTTCAGCAGGTGGTTTAGCATCAGCTATATTATTTGATACCAAAATTATTTTCAGTGAATAACATCCCCATAATAAAGTCAAAAGGAGATAGATGAATATTTTCAGATAATCATAAAAAAAATTAAAAAGAGCCACAAAATTAGAAAATTTAAAGATCCTAATGTATTTCACAAATACTGAACCATTAAATAAAAATATATAAATAATTTGTCACCTAGCTGCAAAAAATCAAATAAATTAAATAATTAAATAGAAATAGAAACATTTACTAATCAAAAAAAGTTTGTATTTCACAAATCCAATAAAATTATTTTTTTACAAGGACTTTACAGAACATATAATAGACATGGACACACAGTCTATAAAGATAACCAACCAAACATGGTCAAAACCACGAAACAGACGTGAACAGATAGTCCATGAGGGTAACAAACTAGATGTGATCGAAGCCACGATGCATATGCAAATAGGAGACCCATGAATAATAGACGTGAGAACAGCGCTCACAAAAATAAATTAGTTAGTCATTAATCAAGGCGCCTAAGGGCTAACGAAATTACCATTAACAACAGTGTTTTCTAACTAGGGGTGGAAATAAGCTTGGTCGAGTTAGGCTTTGACCAAATAAGCTTAAACCTGTATGAGAAATTAAATGCCTGAAGTCTATATAAGGCTTTTTTTATGACTCAAGTCTAAGCCTACTTAAAGCCTGGCCTAACTTGCAAGCCTATTTAGAAGCCTCCTTAAAAGTAAAGCCTTCTAAATAGGCTCACATTTTGGTTTTAAATGTTTTAAATATACTTTAGAGCTATTATAATATACAATATATAACCTAATTTATCAATTATAATATATAAGAATTAAAAAGACTTACTAACTACACTATAATATAAAAATAAAGTGACAATATTAAAATTAACAATCAAATATTAATGAAAATATAACTAGAAGTAGTAAAGAATAAATTGATTAAAAATCATATAGTGAAACTGATATACTTGTGATATAGTACATAATATATATATATATATATATATATATAAAATAGGCCGGCCTGTTGGGCTTGTAAGCTAGGCTTTGAAAAAATAGGCTTGTTTATTTAACTAAATAGGCTTAATTAAAAACTTGAACCTAGCCTAAGTCTATTTAGTTAATAGGCTAGGCTAGGCCTGAGGTAGGCCAGGCTATAAGCCCCTACTAAGAGCCTGGCCTTTTTCCACCCTTACTTCTATCTCAATCCCAATCAACTACCACCATGTAAAATTCAAAAACCAAAGTTCATATCTTAAAGTTTGTCCAATTATCATCATTTATATCATTAATTTCCTTTATATTGCTTTAGCCATACTAATTTATTTACTTGAAATATAATTCTCTCTTAAGCTTTGCAGCGAGCATCTTAGATACATTACTTTCAATCATTAAATTAAAATTTTCTAATATTCATTCTCTTGTCTAGTAATTTATCAATAATCATATGATTTCTAAAAATTCAAATGATTTACAAATAACTTCATAGGCCAATCTCTACACAATACTATGATCAATTCACAAAATAATAACATCCAAATCAATTATGTCTCTCAAGTGATTTAATGAATTTTTAAAAATACAAATTAAGCAACTTCTTTTAACGAACATTTCATCTAGCATCTTATAGGCACTAATCTTTAAATTATAAGTATAGACTTTTTTATCCAAATCTCATTCCAACCATCCTCTTCAACATTAACCAATTCAAAGTAAATCAATTTGACTCAAAAATTTAGACCCATATATATCATCATCATGCTTTCAATACAAAAATTTTCAGCTTAACTTCTTGCCCACACAGCCACGGACAGCAGCAAAAATTGAAGAGAACAATTACAACTCAACTCTATCACATCTTACACTCATACGCACGCAAAGCTGACAAGAGGAGGGTTCAAAACTCCTCACATTAACCAAGCACAATGGAACAGAAAAAGAGCAAGAGGGAACAGAGACTGTGCAGACGAACCAAGAGGAGTAAAGAAGAGAAAAAATCTGCAGCACTGAACAGGGGAAAATCCAAACATCCAGCGTGGAAGAGGAAAAACAGAAGGAGAAGAAAAATGTCGACGGCAAAAAAGAAGAGAAACTCACGCTCAAGTGACAGACGGAACTTTGGTACCTCTCCACGTAGCGACAAGCTACAACAAAGAGGAAGAGGGTGGTGATCGAGGTTGCAAGTCTTCTCTAGAAGCAAACCAAATCAAAAGGAAGGAAGAAGATGGAGAGGAGTCTAGGACGAAGGGTTTGAAGCTTCTGGATCCTCCACCAATTGCCCTGTTCGCACCAATAAGTCAGGACATAAAAGGGGCAGGGGCGGGGGGAGAGAGAGAGAGATTTGAGGAGGGGTGCTTTAGTAATTTCAAAGCAGTAAAAGCAAAATAAAAATCATTCCATCTGTGAGGATTCAAACTTGGGATCTGGGGACAGCATGGCAGACGTTACTCCACTAAGCCAACATTCCTTCTTGCAATAATTATTCCAAAAGTTAGTAAAATACACTTAAATTTTATATCTATATATATACATTATCATTCTCATTATCATTTTTAAAATTTCAGGGCTATTACATTTATGACACAATTTCTTCTTCTTCTCCCATGTTTCTCACGTTTAGAATGAAACACGCACAAGTTAAAATTGAGTTCATCAAGAAATAGAAAATGCAAATATCTAATACTAACTTTGACATTAGATTCCATGATGTGAACTAGGCAATAGAAGATAAGTGCTTGTAATCTGTGTTGGCCAAGGACACAGTTACAGGCCAGATTATGCTACTTCCTCGCCCTGTGACTATTATGACCAAGATAAAATTTGAGCTTGATACTAATTTGTCACGACCTAAAATATGAGTTGTGACCGATGCATGCTATCGCAAGGCTGTTAGTCTCTCCCCAAAAGATTAACTTGTTGGGACGTGCAGCGTATCTACTTATATAGTTAGGACTCTCCTCAAGTTGTCCCTTCAATGTGGGACATAACAATACGCTAAGCTAATTTACTTCAACTTAACCTAGCAAGCCTAAACGCATGCCTCTTACATAAAACATCTCAACAAAATACAACTTTACTTTACTCAACATTTAATCATTCAAAACAAATTAGATTCTCAAAATGAGATAATAAAAAAGATCACTTTCATTATTAATATCACATATTTGACTCTCACGACATCATAAAATCCTAAAAAATTTAGTAACTCTTTACCATATACTCCATATGCCTATAACGTATAGCCAACCACTACAAGTACTTTTAAAAATTGCCTCATCTAAAAAAAATATGGGAGGAGTGAGTCTATCGCTCACTCAATGAGGGCATAATTAACAAAGTGTGTGTGAAGGGAGTAAAGGCGCACAAGAATCTTTTGTAAAGAACCTACAATGATAAAGTAAATGCACATGCATCAAAATGTTCAAAACCTTTCTATAAAAAAAAAATGTTCAAAACCCCAAATATCCACTTTCACAGTTGGAGAAAAATATATCATGCTATAATGGATCGTGCCCTGATTCGTCTGATGAAATTTCTTCCATCTACTTACTTTAGGCAACCTTTATTGGACTTTACATTGCAAATTATATAGTCCAAAGATCAACGGGGTGAGTAGTTGTGTATACTCAGTGGCAGAACTATGTGTGCTGTGAGGGAAGGGGGCCATATTCATCTTCTCATATATTTATGTGGGTCTTGAAGTATTTAGCCTCATCAGAAACATCAACCCCCTCCCCCCTCCAGAAAAAGACAAAAGAAGCTTGATATATCTAGATGCACTATATATACACTTTTGTAATATTATCTCTTTTTTATTCATATGACAAAAAATTATTTTTTATTCTATTTATAAATCATGTCATTAAATTTTTATCCTATTTTTTATTGAATTGAGAATTAATATTAATAAGATGTAAATATAAATTAATTCTAATATTGATGATGATAGAGAAATTAAAAATAAGAAATTAAATATATACTCTATTTGAAAAATGAAATTGTTAAAAATAATGACTTAAATTTTATTTGATTAAATTGATACAATTTGATTGGATAAAATATAAATGATATGCTGCACTGTATCATATAAGAATTCCTCAACTAGTTTAGCTATGTTTAACATATACTTTTAATATAATGTTTGCATATTGGTTTATAATTTTATAAAATTTGAAGATCACTTATATTTTTTTAAATCATCAATTTATACTAACATATGAAAATTAATTGAAAATATAAACACTCACTCTCACACACACATATTCTATATAAAATTTTTCTTGAAAATAATATATTAGATATATGGTGACATTTTTCATTTTGAAATACTATTATACATAATTAAATGATATTTTTAAGTTATAAATTATTTTTAAGAAATTAATTATAAGGAATATAATAAAATTAAATTTACAATATGTGTGTGTGCATGCGCACATTTTTTTGGAAAAAATTTGGCCCCCTCAACTTCTAAGTCTAGTTCCACCCCTGCTGTATACCCATTTTTTGTTGTCATAAGTATTCTGCTGGCAACTTTTTCCCCTCTGGAATGAAGTATAATAGAGAATAATGAAATCATAGTTGAACTAGTTGTAGGTTTAATTGATTAACGTTAACTTGTGAGTTCTCCGATCAGTTGAAGGTTTGTGATGAGAAATTTATTTACACAGATTATGTTGGGCAGAAATCACGCTTTCACATTTCATAGAATAGGGATTCTTTTTGGCATTTCAATTCAGATCCATGTTTTCATGTCATAAATAGGTGGGCTCTCTCTCACCCTATATCAGTTAAAGAACACGAGAAACTAAAGAAAAAGCAGATGAAGCCTAACTTTTTGGACATGGTTCCTTGGCACTCTGAGTGTGTATCGACATAAAATCTTCTGTCAAACTCCATTTTTTTTTTTTAACATATTCCATATTGTCACCAATGATCCGATATTTAAAATTTTACAACCATCAGGAACAAGATGCCATGTTTAGAAAGGCATGATGAAAATATTCCATTAGACTGCTCTGCAACTTATATGTGTTATTTTCATTCTAAATGCCAGATGATGACAAGGACACACATTAACCTCTTGAAGCATGTACCCTTAATAAATAATTTCTGGTACCAATTCTGAATACCAACCTGCCATTTTGGATTCTAGATTGGAATGAGCTTTTATGGTTAGTTTTGTTTGGAGTTTATTGTTCCTGTATATTATGCTCCTTTTAGCTATTTTATCATTGTCTCATTAACAATTTTATTACCTATTAATTGTGGAGAAATAGAAGCTGCTCTAATCTGCTTACATTTAATCTTATTTCTCTTTTATCTGTTTCTACTGAATCACTTTTTCTATCTAAATTTGTTCAGATAACCTAGTGGAAAATCTATTGGATTTTGAGTGTGAACTGAAAAAGCCATACTTATTATATAAGAACGCTGCCCAAGAAGTTAATGGTATATGGTTTTACAATTCAGATGAAAGTGAAGAAGTCGCAAATCTCTTTAATAGGTAACATATTGTTCTCATTCAAGTCTTTGTTGTTGTTTTTTCCTTGCATATTTTGCTCAAACTTTAGTTAATATATGCTGATGGGCTAATTCATCATATCCAACTTGGACTGCCAACTTGCTTTTCTTTTCTTATTAATGTATCAGCATACTTAATGGCTTATACAATTGTTTAACTCTAGCAATATACTTGATGCATACTCAAAGGCAGCCACGAAGACAAAATTGCCCTGTAGCAAAAGGGAAGGATTTTTGAAAGGTTTATGGCATCTTAAATCTCTATTACTGTATACGAGAAATTCAAATATATGCAGAGAATGGGAAATTATTTAGCCTCCCATTCAAGTACATGCTGTAGTGAATTTGAGGAACTTGAATCAGCAGCTATTGTAACAGAAAAGCATCTGAAGTCATCTTCAGCCGCCCCTTCCGCAATTGGTTCACTTGAAGATCCTGCCTTTGTAGACTGCCTCAATGTATGCAATCTAGTTGCACATAAAGCATACCAATTTTCCGTGCCTTTCGATAAATTCTTCTTCAATGCTGATTTTAAGTTCTCTTTTCTTTCATAAACCCTATAGACCACCTGGTATGATTCTAGTATAGTACCTTGGATATTGCTTTTGCTTGCAGCAAAACAACTGGAACCTCTAACAATCCTGATAGAACTCGTCTTCCCTCGGCTGAGGGCAGCCGCTCCTCCACTTAGGGAGGCATGTATTTAGATCATCTAGATTAAATTTGAATGGCCCAGATTTAATGTTTTTTAAATTCTTATTTTCCATTTATTAAACTAAAAAAATTATCTAAGTTATGAAAATTTTTAACAAATCTGTTTGTTAAAATTGTGCTAATGCAATAGGTGGTGATCAGTGATTAAGCCTGGGCACTGGGATATATTTTCTAATTTTCATGGTTACAGGAAGTAGATCGGACTAGATGGAATCTCAGAAACGAAGTAAGACAAAGTTTCTCCTGGAAGATACCATGTCCTACTCTTTTTGGGTATGTTTGTTGGGACATATGGGTGACCAGATGCAATGGAGTCTAATACGAGGACAGAGCATTAAATGCCTATCAAAGACTTTTTCGAGCAACTATGGATAAGGATCTGGTAAATTCTCTACCTATAGAATAACTCTGTTAATGCGAAAGCTCAATTCAATAGAGAAGGGTTCTCCATCTGTGTATTAATCGATGGCAGCAGCAGCGAGTGTGGGGGAACTATGAGGGATGACAAGAAGAATTGGATTTGTGGCTTCACTTGTGAGCTGAATTTTGTCCCTCCTGTGATAGCTGAAATGGTTGCAATAATTTATGGCGCGAGCCTTTGTTGGGCTTGAAGGTGTACCAAAGTTGAAGTCCACTCTAGTTGTGTTGAAGCTTTTAATTTGATTACAAGGGTTGTGATCCTAATTTTCCTTCAGTGACTTAGTTGAGGAAGCCAAAATGTTATCCTTCAAAGACTAGCAAATTTATTTGACTCATGTATAGATGATAATATTTTAGAGACTAATAGCCTTGCTAGATTTTTCCATAAGATTGAGGAGAATTTTGTTTTTTGTTTTTAATCGCCCACCACCTCTTTTACAAGAATTAGAGGTTGATGATCGAGGTCCTCCTCTGTTCTATTGTATCTTATTTCTATTGTTAGTTGTTTATTAATAGAGTTTTCCATTCCTATTAAAAAAATATAAATTAGTCAATATAGTTTAGTTTTATTTTTATAAATTTTATTAATTTTAACACAATAGTTTTAAACTATTTATTTAAATATTATTGTACATAATTATTTAGAGTTCTTTAACTTGTGGAGTAGAAAATTATATTATAAGGAAAAATAATAAATTTAATTTTTGATATAATTACAAGTAAAAAATTAGTATTTAGAATTTTTAATCACACATTTTTTATTGGTTTAAAAAATAAAAAATTTTAATTTATTAGCCATTAAAATTCAACTTTGTTTTAATTTATTAGCCCAAAGTCACAAAAGTTCAAAAGCCCAAGTACTCAAGGGGAGCCCAACTCATGAAGTAATGGTGCATTCCGAAGCACACATGAAATGAACAGACATCTATTGGGCATGAGGGTGATAAAATAAATGTGAAGAGTAATAAGAAAAATAAAATTGCATATCGGACCCATATTTTGTAATATGACTCACAACTCATTTCAGTTGTTTCCTCTCCAATCTTTTTTGTTTTCTCGAATTCATCTGTTCTTTATTTATTTTGTTTACTATAATTATCTCTTATTTGTTATTATTGTGACTACATTCAGGTATTATTGAGTCTAAATATGAAAATAAAACTCTGCTAATCTTATCCTTTTCATCTATAAGGTTTGAACTTTTAACCCTACATAGTGTTGGACTTTTTGTATTTGTGTGTCAAAATAAGTCTTACATTGTTTAAACTTAAGGAAGCTTTAATTATATATACTAAGATAAGAATTTGAGCAGGTAAATGGGCTAAGGAGGGAAGTGGGTTCGCATGCATAATAATGGACCAATATAGTCAAAATTTTGTTTTTTAACCTGTGCACAGGTTAGATGTGCTATCAAACACTTTAATCACTGTTAGATAATTTCAATTACAATGTTTAGCAATAGTCTTTAATGGTCATTAAGTCATATGTAATTATATTTAAATCCATCATGTTGTATTTAATAGTACTTAATCATCCATAAATTTTTTGCTTATATAAGTCAATGCCTGCTGCTTATTTAAATACACTGCTCTTGAGCCTCTGAGTCTTCTCTTCTCCCTCCTGAGCTCTACTTTTTTTGTTTTTATTTTTACTGTTTTGTCATCCTATTTTTGCAGCGTGGTTTCATTTAATCTTGGAAAGCTATTGCAATTTGACCAGTGTGGTAGAATAGTTCTTCAGAATGTGTCCTTGGACATACACAAATATGCTTTTTTAACTGAATTTTTTAAAGGTAAAACATCATGATGTGAGAAGGTTGTTTATGTTGAGAAGATGAAGGTCGTAAGTTGAAGTTGTGCTTGTGCCACTAATAGAATCTGCATGAGTGGCCCTCTTGTGGAATCACAAACATGTAGCTGATAATAGAAAGTGGCTTTGCTCATTTTGGTTCATTCATTACATTTTTGTATTTATTATTAAATAATATATATTTCCGCCATCTTTTTCATTTTCTTCCTTTCTCACCCAAACGAAACACGTCTTCACACATGTTCAAGATCGAGGTCGATAGGATGCCCTTTTGATTACCATATAAAAGTTTTAATTACCACACATTCAAATTCATTATTTGATTACTTAATTTTGGTTTGGTTTTCCAGATACAGTTGGTTTGGCATTTATCTTTTATTTATTTATTTATTTAGGGGAAAACATTTACATGGACAGGAAGATAAATTAATTCTGGGAAGTATGACGGCACATTGGGTCCATAGGGGATATATAAAATTCATGAAAAATTAATTTAAAATACCTCACGACACAATTAAATATCACAAAATTCATTGCTAGCTTAAGATAGCAAAATGTTGACAATTAACTATGTTATAAGAAACTTGCCGTAATTCTTTATAAATTTTAATATACCGTTTTTGTACAGAAGAGACCATTAATTCAATTTTGGTATATATCAACCTATTTGGAATCTTAGCTTCCTGATTTCTAATCAACCTTCAACAAATATATCTAAAAGTGAAATCAACCTTCAACAAGAGTGGAATCTGCAATTTGGAGTTACATCTAAAAGTGAAAAAGATCAAAGAAGGTGCAAGGCATAGTGGGTCGCATCTTTCTTTTCCCAAATAAAAAATATGCTATGGTGAAGAAAGCTTTTCAAGTGATAAAAGATAAGAAAGTTGCAGCCAATTGAGAACATAAAAATTTAATTAAAAAAAAACAACATCACAAAGCAAAAGGGTACGTAGAAGAGGTAAAGAAGAATCAAATTGGTAACGCATGCAAGAATAAAAGCAGCCCAATGACAGAGATTTTGGATCCGAGGACATTGGTGATTCTCATAATTCGGATTCCTTGAAGTGATTTAAGATAAAGCCACGGATCTTGCTTCTATGGTGATCATGAACCTTTATAAGTTATGTGCACATCAAATTACAAAGTAAATCATATATTCATTGTATGTATTACTTCCATTTGGTGCATAATTGAAAGTTTGATTCCGTCAAAATGTGAACAATTGAAAGCTAAAGAAGCTACATTGCAATAGAGCTAACTATAGAAGACAATTGTCAACCGTCCTCTATTACTCAAGCTATATATAAAAGGTTATCAAATAGTCTATATTGAAGATAATATAGGACAGTTGTTAAATAACTCTCCTATATAAAGTTCTAGATTTAAACTAAATTTGAAATCAGAGAGGCCTTATAGGATGGTTATGGCCATAAAACCGTTCTATAAGGCCAAGGTTTATATGTATGTATGTATGTATGTATGTATGTATAGGAAGACTGTTGAAAATAGGTATACTCAAAAATATTCTAGAATGTTCTAAAAATTAGATCTACATTACTCAATTCAAAACTATAATGTTTACAATTTAAGTACATCAAAATTATTCTATTTAAAATTTAATGATATAAATTAATCAATTTGAACTAAAATATCAATCCCTAAAATATCTAAACTACATATTTACAACTAAACCAATCTATTCTTAAACTAACTATATATTATCACCTCATATTAAATGTGACCTACTTTTCATATACATAGTCGCTCCAGTCTTCGAAGACTTTATTAATATGGATATCCTCAAAATAAGGTGTAGTATAGCTTCAATATACATGACAATGAAGTTAGTTGATAACAATTAATATTCATTATAATATAAAAAATAATTTATACAAAATGATAGATACTGTGAGTAATGATGTCTTTAGCATACCTCATTATATAGTAGCCACAATCATAAATGTTATCAATTTGTTAGAGGCACTACATGAAGAAAACGATATGTGTGTGTGTGTGTGTGTGGTGTGGTGTTATTTGTATAAAAAATGAAAATAATTGAGTAATTGGCAATAATTTAAACATACTTGTATTACATTCCATTCAATAGCATCATTGTATTTCTTAAACAATCTCTTGTTCAAAAGATTTGCATCGATCCAATATAGCATAACAACCCTAATATAAGAAAGACAAAAATGTTAGAAAGGTAGAATTTTGGAAACAAATAAAATATTAGTTACTAAATGCACTTACCTATTAAATAGCTCCATCATATTCAGCGGTTAGCTAGATCCCCATTATGAGAAGCTGAATCCAAATAGTACACCTTTCGAGTTTTAAGATCTGCTGGTTCAATCATAATAAGCATCCAGTGTCTCCTAGAAGAATTGGATGATGTGTGTTACAATTGAAATTTGAAAAAGATAATAAATTGCAATCAAGACATTCGAAAAACCAAGTAACTCACCCATTCAGATAAGGAATCAAAAGCAACATTCCCTTCGAAGCTAGTCTTTCCTTGAAGTACATAGTCGATGTTTGAGATTGTTCTTGTAAATGCTTATCCTTCTGATCGCCTTCAAAACTTACAAACTCGTGGAGATTGACAAACACGAACCTCGATCCCAAGTTACCAAGGATGACAAAGGTATCATTCAAGTACCTGAATGAAGAAATTAACAAAAGTAAATATGAATAAAAACAACAGCTAGAAATATGAATGGGAAGAGTAATTAAGTATCTCATATAAATGTTAACTGGGCTGTGGACCACTTCACAGTGCATCAGGACGGTATTGACAATGTCAAAGTTAATGATCTCACCAACCTCTTTTCGATACATGTAATTGACACCATTAGGCTTAATAATCAAACCTTTCACCTACTCCTCAAGCACAAGCTTATAATGAACTTGTTGCCCTAGGACATTATGCATTTTTCCCATGGCAATTATATGTCTACTTGGGCTATCTGCCCAAAACGTATTCTCGGCCTCACCCTGAACATAAAGAAATAGAAGTTAACAAGAAAATAATAATTATGAGTTATAATCAAGAAGGTAAAATAATTCAAATACCTCAAGGAGGTGACGAGGAGAAGGCTGAAGCACAGTGTAGCTATCTTTCTGAGTATGGATAGTCTTCGAGGTTGACTTTCCTAATCTATAGGTTTTCATTATTATTGCTATAAATTCCTCTTGCTGCACTACTCATGATTTCAATGCCTCAAGTTCAGCATCGATGTCCTTTTTTGAAGTCTTCTTTTTGCCCATAATTTGCTTTTTGATGACGCTCATGCCAACACCTCTAACACAACCGAGGTGATCCTTATTACCTAATACCTTCTTAAAGATATCTACTTGGCAGATGTTCCACATACATTGGCTTAAAATGTGTTTCGAGTTCATACTTAGAAAAATTAGTTAACACTAATGACATTAATTTTTTTACAAATTTTTAAAATTACTCTTAATTAAATTAAAACCTATTTAAGCTAATAGTAAAATAAAACAAGGGCATTTTTAAAAGAATCACAAATATTACAAATTTTTAATTACTCTTAATTTAATTAAAGCTTATTCAACCTTGTTCGTTAAACAATCCAAAGTCCTTCAACCTTGTTCATTAAACAATCCAAAATTATTAAACAAATTTAAGTTGTCTAATTGTATGAATGTTTACACTAGCATCAAAATAAGCTTATCTATACACTTTTAATTGTTACATTTTCTATTTCCTAATCCTTCTTATGTAAGATCTCCCTTATGTAAACACATAATACTCTAAAATCAAGGTAATCAAGGGATTAACCCTCAAAGGATTACCAAAGTTATAAAGTTTCATAAAAGAGAAAATTTCTCAAATCATTTACAATGGAATTCCAAATTCAACATTTCAAATCTCAAACTATACTTATTAAGCTTAAATCAGAGTTTGAAAACAGTGTGAAAGCTTAGAAATTAAATGGGACCTAAAATAGTAAGTTTTCCAACTCAAAACTGAATTTTGTACAAAAAATGACACATGCACCGTGGTTTGTGACATATATGCCATAGCTCATCCTTCTCTGTGCCATACGACGCAACATGAGGTGCCATATGCCAGGCCCATTGTACAAAAATGACAATATCAGTTGCTATCATTTAATAGCATAGGGAGCGAAGTTTCGACACGTCCCAAATTTCTGTCTGACTCTAGTAACTTGTGAATAGGTTGTAAACACATTATTAGTAATTAATTTGAAAAGAAAGTACAATAATGAGAAATGTTTAATTAATTAACCTTTTTCTTCGGTGTTGGAATCGTAGTAAATGAGCAGGTTAAGCCATGAATATATACAATGCTTCTTGTATAGTTTTTGCATCTGGTTTAGGCACTGGTAGGGGATAATCAGGTTCATACATAACCATCAATTGCATCTTTACATGATCAACAGGAAGGGGCACATTGTGAATCATAGTGCTCCTTATAGTGTAGTGCATGAGTCCAGTTGCAACCACACACAAGTACAGGATGTCAGCTAGGCACTCAATCTCAACCTCTCCTAAAACAAAAGGACTAAAATGTTATACCAAATGAGAGAAGAGTAAGAGTAAGAAATAAATAAAACGAGCAAGTCTAAGGCATTTAGTAACATTATCACAGGTAGTTTTAGAAAGGGGATGCCTGTGTAGCTTTCTTTCACACATGAGGGGCTAAACTCTATTGCAAAAATCCCCAGCATATGCCCTTTGAGCAACATTTCAATGTATTTATTTGTTGCTCCACAACTGCTTGGGTTTATGAAGCTCTTGGCACAATAAATCCACCTCTACAACATTGATGGTCTTTATAGGTTTCTTTAGGACCTTAGCAAAGTACTCCTTCTTGGTTATTTCAAATCATATACCCCGAACAAGACCAGGGTGGTCAACATTCTCTAAAGCCTTCTTTAAGACATCCTCGGTAGGAGGTAAAGCTCCTGATTCTACCTCCTGAGATAGGGTTACTTATGAATTATACAATAAAGGAAAGTAAATACGAATGCCTAGGTCTTGTAAATATGAATGAATAAAAAACTTATCACACAACAAAAGAAAGTAACTACTACTTGCAATTTTGTCGGTACCCTCCTTCATATAGGGGTCTAAAATATTTTCCTAATTATCTGTTTGAGTCAAAGCCTAAAGCTTACTATAGGAGATAGAACATTCTGATCTATACTCCTTTAAATAGTCTTTTTCAATAGCAACAGCATGGCTCTTGCGCCCTTTCAAGTAGGGATATTCATTCTTGTTTGCCCTTGCCTTATTTATGGCACTTAATTCCTATGAAAAAAAATATTTGAGTCAACGTAAATATATAAGAAATAAGAACAACATTGAGGAAGAAATATTACCTTGAACACTTTACTATAATGAGAGTCAATAAATTTAGCCCATTGATCCGATTTAATCACAAATCTCAGGATAAAGGAAACTTCATCTTCAATGCTGCTATGTCTGGGTTCTTCTAGAATTTTGGGTGGCCCATAATCTAAAACTATGGTGGGATGTCCCAGCTTTTCACAAAACAAACTTCTTTCAACTCTATTCGAGCTCAAATCTAGACTGCAAAAGAAGTTACTCATATTCTAGATTATTTGAAATTTCTATATAAAAAAATTTTTAAAATGGCACATAAGAAATATCTTACTGAGACTGTGTTCTAGACTCATTCCTTCAATAAATCATGTGCCTTTGCCTAATTCACCATATTGAGTAGCGCATTAGCTTTAACAACCATTCCTATATAGCTCACTAAGTTGTTCGAATCAATGCACTTACCTCTGTCATTCCACTGAGTAGGCAGCTTTTTCTTGAGTAATTTCAAGTCTTCAATCAATTGAGCTAATTATGCATATATGTTATTCCCAAGTTGCTTAGGTCCTAACATTAATATTGTCAACATTATGTACTTACATTTCATGCAAAACCATGGAGGAAAATTAGACATCATCAACATCACTGGCTATGTACTCTAGGTACTACTTTAAAGCCCATGCGAGTTCATCTTATTAGTAGCCAATGCGAGGGGCAGGTTCCTAAGTTCTTCCCTAAATTCAGGGTATTTACAATCAAACTTTTTCTACTCAGAAGCATCAACAGGATGCCAAAACTAGCCATCTTTAATCCGCTCATTCATATGCCATGTTAGATTTTTTGCCTCCTTCAGTATGCTATACAAGAAAATAAATCTTGGCATGATGGGAAAATATCACATTGCTTTCTCCAGACTCTTCTCGTTCTTCTTGTAACATGATGCCATGCACTTAGGGCAATGAGTCAATGATTCATATTCCCCCTAAATAAAACACAATTATTGATGTAAACATGTATCTTCTCATAGCTTAGGCTAACAGAGCATAACACTTTTTTTACCTCATACGATTGACTTGGAAACTTGTTGAGCTTTGATAGACTTTCTTGTATGATAGAGAGATTTTTTTATAAAGCAAGTATCACTCCACCGATGTTTTGCATTCAAGTTATAGAATCTCAATATTGTAGACAATGTTGTACATTCACAACTCTTATACAAAGGCATCTCTGCATCACTTTTCAACATCTTTAGCATTTTTGGAAAATCCTTAAGTATGTCTTCCATTACATCTTCTAACTCTTTGAAATTGTCGGCTACATATGCATTTGTTTCAAAACTAGGAGAATGACAACTTTCAATGTGCCTCCGACTACAATTAATCTCATATGGTGCCTCCCTATACAGTGTCCAACACTTATAACTTTGATTGATTCCAAATTCCACCAAGTGGTCTTCAAGGTTTTGTGGAGAAGCATGCCTCACAGAATTAGACTTCAAATAGGGACAAATAATTCTTTCTGGATCTCTAGCATGTTCTCTTGCAAACCTAATGAATTCTTGAACCCCATCTCAGTATTTTTGAGATGTATGTCTAGCATGTATCCATCTCTCATCCATAATATTCATCTAGTATCAATCAGTTAGAAAAGAAACGTGATCAACGACTTAATGCCAATTATAACAGCTAAATTAATGCAAGAAAAAGTTGATGCTTGAGTCATATGCCGTCACATGTTATCCCTCTCTAATTATAGGATCAATACCAGTACATTAAACATGATTTTAATCATGTCCCATTACACTTGAAAAAAATTTGACAGCATAACAAATTAAAATTGTCATACCTCAGGCGTTATGCCTTTTCTTTGTACTATTTTTCAAAAAAAAAATTACTTCAAACTTATGCAGAACCAATAACTTTAACAAAATTTAGCAACATAACAACACAAAAATGAATTTTTGCAAGAATAATAATGTCCTATTTTCCAGAACAAATATGGAGCAATATCACTGATAAATGACAATTTTATATATTTTTATCCTTTTAATTTAGACTTTTAAATATTTATTTGAAGTTAATCAAGTTTAATTAGATATTATTTAATTTTATTAGCCAATATTCATTTTTGAGATTTTAACTAACTAAATCTTTGATTTTAAATTATAAATAATATCTTTAATATTTTTGCACAGGTGCTATTTAATTTTATTTTATTTGTGCAGATTTTTTAAATTTAATTTAGAAGATATTGATAGAGAATATATTGGATAAAAAGAATATGGGCATACTTGGAGATCAAATTAAGAATCAAATCTTTAAAATTTTATTTGAATTTATTTTGGATTATTTAGTGTAATTTTTAATTACGGTTACTTAGAGTAGTTTTATCATTTTATTATTAACTTTTCTTTGGTCGTACGCAAGTGCATCATGCATATATATAAAAGAAGGACGCAAGATTTTGACGGAGAGGAGAAAAGAATCAGACACGATGCTGCAGTTTTGTTTTTAGTTTTATAGAGGGCTAAATTTTTGATGTGATCAATCACAAATCACGATTTTAAATTTTAATCAGAGTCTTTGATATTCAGAAAAAATTTTATTTTAGCTTTATTCCAATTTGCTCCTCTTCTCTCTACCTCTGAATTTTATGCTTTAATTGCTATTGCTAATTAGAGTAGCTTTATTGCATAATTTTTGGGTTATAAATTTTATCTGAAGTTTTACTTGCTATAATCGATTGATATAGTAACTTAAGAGTAATTTGGCGTGGCTTGAGTGATTACTCATGTTTTGTTTTTAGTGTGGATAACATAAAACAGTTGTTAGGTTATAGGTTGAGAAAGATATCAATTAATTTATAACTTAATCTCTTGTTTAATTCTTGAATGATAATTTGAGAAATATATAATAAAATCAAAATAACAAAGGTAAATAAAATTGATTTATTTGGTGGACGAGGAAAATTAAGTTTAGGTGATTGGATTGTGATTGATTGTGCTACTTGTACTTGATAATTTTATCAGTTGAATTTTTGTTATTTATCTAATTTTAATTTAGATTTTTTTTAATTAATTTCATTGTAGAAAAAACCCCCCATCATTTATCTTTTCATAACCATAATTCAAATAATTGTTCTATTGACTCTTAGAGAGATAACCTAGGTTGTGCTTTACTGTAAAATTTAGTTTTTATTAATTTAATACTATTCGACAGTAGTGTCAATCACAGTACCATTTTCAAAGCATTTCATTCTATCACATGTATAATGTCAAACAGCATATGCATTCAGCCAGCATTATGAAAAGCAAGTAAATTAAACATATAAATATAGAAAATGTAATAAAGCAAAGGTTCAAATTATGAAATATATCATTTGTTATATTAAAAAAATAGAGAAACAAAGGAGCACAACAATTCCAAACACATTAGTGTATATACTATATACATTCGAAGAATGAAACAAAACAAAATAAAAATGATCATGGATAGATATTACGGATCAAAAATCACTAACCTTAATATCAAATATTGAAGAAGTGAGAAAAGAGTTGAGGAGGAAATGACAGGACACGAAGATGATGAAAACACCATAGAATCGAAGCAAAAACCCATGGCAAGCGACGGCAATGGTGGCAAAGATGAAGGAAGGTTGGGCTTGGCCAGAAATTTGTTTTCGACAAATATGGAAATGGTTTCGTAAGAATGGGAGAGGTTCACAAGAGGAAGAGAGGTTTGAAGATTCAAAATCTTTACTATTTGTGAATAGTTTGAAGATTCAGAATCTTTACCATTTGCGAATATTTAGGAAGCTTAAGAGTTTTTAAATGATTATATTTAGCAGTTATTTTAAAATAAATGATAAATAGTATTTATATTAAAAAATTCAAAAAAAAAATTATGCAACGATTACTGTAGGTAACTGCTATACAGTCTTAGAATATATTTATCGCTAAATAGTTTCTTAGACCCAAAACTTAAAAAAAATAGAGACTATATAGTGGGAATGCTTTTAACTGCTATATAGATCTAGAAACTATATAGAGGTATTTTATATAATCATTATATAATTTTTGAAATGAAATCTCGCCTCCTCTACATAACGATTATCTAAATAACTGCTATATAGATGGCGCTATATAAAAGCTATTTTTTAGTGATGATATTTACCAATTAAATTTTGCAAATATACAAGTTAGACTTGTAAATTAAGATTTTCAACTTGTAAATCTGCAAAATTTGACTTGTAAAGCCATTAATATTTTTTCTAATAATTATTTTTTAAAAAAATTATATCCCCTAGAAAAATAGATTTTCATTCTTAAAAATCAAAATATCCCTTTCACAAGTCGATTAGGAACGGTTCTCGTCAACACTGCAGAGAACATTAGATTAGTTAATTTTTTTAAGAAGAATATTCGCTCCAGCCAGTCTATGAAATGAAAATGACTTCCTTCATTCATAATTAATGATGTATGCCTGCCCAATAAGAAAACATTTAGTGTTATCATAAACAAAACCCATTAGTAACCACTCGTTTAGTCTTCTCTTTTTTCATTTGAAAAAATTATTCTTATGTTTTTGGCCATAAAAAGACATTCAAATATGAAACTGTTAAGAAAAAAAAATTCAAGTATATTTTTAATGATCTAATTTTATACATAATTTTAATTTAATTTTTTAATTTTATAAAGTATATTTTCAATCATTTAATCATAATACTGTTAGTCTTATAAGTAGAGTTTCCAAGTTCATAGGTAAAGATAACACTGTTAGTTTCAAGTGATTATATTTTGTGTTAATTATTATTATTTAAAAAATTAAACTTAATATATATAAATATTTAATAATATTTTTTGAATATTTAAAAATTTAATATAATTTTTTTTTATGATGAAACTAGCAGTGTAAGTTTATTTTACAAAACTTCATTTGGCTTATGAAACTTTATTTTGGAGAGGCTATTTTTTCTCCATTTGAGAATCGATTCTTAAAATTTGAACATTTTCTATTTTTTTATTTTTATAACTGATTCTGAAAAATTATCCAAATATTTTTAATTATCAAAATCAATTTCAAAAAAATATTATTCAAATAACATCACGTTTTGTTAATTAATTTTTTCATAATCAATTTTTACTAATTGAAATCTAAACATATCCTAAATAATTGAAAAAATACTTTATAAAATTAAAGAATTAAAATAAAACATTGTATAAAATTAGAAGAAGAGTAAATTAAACTTCCGACGGCTGTGGAAGAAGAAAACAAATATGAAACTTCCGATGAGTAAGAAAGAAGAAAACACTGATATTATCAAAAAACCACCGGGAGGGGGGGGGGACATTGATATTGAGGAAGAAATAGTCTACCAATTAAAGTCGTCAAACCCCACGTGTCCTCCAAGCATTCGAAATAATCATTTATCTCCTTCATCTCTAATCAATGTTTTTGTTGAAAATAAACATAGGATCCATTCTCTTCAAACCAGAAAACAGAAACTTCCACAGGTTTAAGGAAGCCGACCATGTCTATCACCATTTTCATGCTGTGTTTGTTCCTGAACATAGCATATTCAGACAAGAACATGAATAATGTTGGATTCACTTATGATGGACACTTCAAGATGGGCGATCAAGAGCTCAAGCATTCCAATCTGACAGCCAAAGTAATACGTACCGATGGTGGTAGAAGTGAAGCTTGGCAAGTCTTCTACAATCTTCCTCTTCAATTCAAGAATTCCAATACCTCTCCTTCTATCTTCTCCTTCTCTACCACTTTCATCTTTGCAATAGTAGCCACCAATCCTGAATTTCACGGCCACGGACTCGCCTTGGCTATCTCACCTACTAGAGGTATTCCTCAAGCTCTGCCAAACCAGTATCTTGGCCTATTCAATGCTACCAACAATGGTGAAAGTTATAATCATATTGTCGCAATAGAGCTTGACACTGACGAGGATTTTCAGTTTCATGATATTGATGATAATCATCTTGGAATTGATATCAATGGGTTGGTCTCTGTCAATAGTTCTCCTGCAGGATACTATACTGATCGTGGTCATCTCAGAAAGCTAGGTCTTACACGTGGAGAACCGATGCAAGTTTGGGTTGAATATGACAGTGAAGATCAGAAGCTCAGTGTCACAATTCATCCCATAAACATACCTAAACCTGAGATTCCTCTTCTCACACTGATGACAAGAGATCTTTCTTCTAATTTCTCTGAATTTATGTATGTTGGGTTCTCATCCTCCAGCGGGTCATATTCATCTCATTACAGACTGGGTTGGAGTTTCCAGATGAACGGTCAACCTAAGGAGATTAATCTTTCTCGCCTTCCTGACATTCCTGGGATTTTAGATCCAAATGAAAGCGATGGAGGAGGGAAAGGATACAAGAAAGTTTTGATAGTTATATCACCACTACTAGTGGGTGTGGTTTTCCTTCTAATCTTGATTTATGGAGCGATCATGATCTCGAGGAGGAGAAAATTCATTCAAGTTCTTGAAGATTGGCAAGTCTTGTATGGGCCTCATATGTTCACGTACAAAGACTTGTTCATTGCAACAAAAGGGTTTAGAGATGGACAACTTCTTGGCAGAGGAGGTTTTGGAAGAGTATACAAGGGGACTCTACCATTTTCCAATGTTCAAATTGCAGTGAAAAGAGTTTCTCATGATTCAAGACAAGGAATGAAAGAATTCATAGCAGAAATCGCAACCATCGGCCGTCTCAGGCATCCAAACTTGGTAAGACTTCTTGGCTATTGCAGAAGAAAAAAAGAACTCCTCTTAATTTATGACTACATGCCCAATGGAAGCCTAGACAAGTTCCTCTACCGCATTCCAAACAGCATACTCAGCTGGAAACAAAGATTCAAGATCATAAAAGATGTGGCATCTGGACTCTTGTATCTTCACCAGCAATGGGTTCAAGTCATCGTCCACAGAGACATCAAACCAGCCAATGTTCTGATTGACAATGACATGAATGGTAGACTGGGAGATTTCGGCCTTGCCAAGCTATGGGACCATGGAAATGATCCTCAAACATCTCATGTAGCAGGAACTCCGGGCTACATAGACCCTGAAAATGTGCAGAGTGGAAAATCAAGCACATGTACTGATATATATTCATTTGGGGTGTTTCTGTTGGAGGTTGTTTGCGGTAGAAGGCCGATCGAAACGCAAACCTCGCCGGAGAAAGTATTGCTGGTAGAATGGGTTATGGTGTGTTTGGATGAGGGAGACATGTGTGAAGCAGTGGACAGCAGATTGGGGGATGAATATGTGGTGGAAGAAGCTGAATTGGTGCTCAAACTTGGGTTGCTGTGTTCACACCCTGTTGCTTCAGCTAGGCCTACGATTTCTACTATTGTGGAAATTTTGGATGGAGATTCTCAGTTTCCTGATAATTTATCAGACTTAATCAAGTTTAGAAATTTTGGTGGCTGGTCTGGTCAAGGATCTTCATCATCCTCTACTTTTCCCACTGGGCAGACTTCTATTGCTTCTATCACTTTCACAGAACCATTTGCCTCCAGGGGCCGCTAGTTGATTAATTACAGGGCCAAATGGTAATTAGGCATTTAAATTATAGATTTAAGGCTGTCTAGAACCCTAAACTTATTTGCAGTGTAACAACATTTGAAAACATGCAATATTGCCTTTATAGTAAATAAATATTAATTTTGGCCATTGATCAAAAATTACAAAAAGATATGCAAAAGTTATAGAAAAAAATCTCAAAAATTTAAAAAAAAAGGACAAAAAAGCATTTTTTTCAATATGTACATATTTATAATTTTTTGAATACTTATTTGTAATTTTTAAAGTCTTTTCTATAATTTTCTTGTTAATTAACTATTGAAGTTAATTTTTATTAACAATAGGAAGTAATATTACACTATTTTTAAATACTGGAGGAAAACATTTTATAAAAAATGAGTTTTTGATCCCAGCACTCCTAGACATATAATTTAAGAGTAAAATTATCTTTTTAAGTCTTAATTATATGTTTGTTTCAATACAAATGTACACTGGTGTATGTGTAAATAAACAAAATTATAGGCTTGTTCCTTTTTATTTGTATCAACTTTTTGCTCTCGCCAGTATTATTTTGATAGTTGCATTTGATTCCTTACAATTTAATTGTAGCATAATAGTACTATTTATTATTTAATTCTCTTTTGGTGTATTTAGATTCTCTGGATAATATATTGAATCAATTAATAATAATAACCTAAATTTATAATTAAATAAAAATAATATAGCTAAAAATATAAATATTTAAGCAAAAGAAAATTTTTATATACTTTTTAGTTTCAACGTAGATATAAATTTATATTTAGATATAAATATTTATATTGATGAAGACTCCAATTGTTAGTGAGCCAAGTCTTTCACACGCAGGGGCAGAACCAAGAGTGAAAGTGTGGGGGATCAAATGCAAATTTTGATAATTTATTTTTTAATTTTATAATATTTAAAATAAAATTTTATTAAATACTTTTATAATATAAAAAATCATAAGAATAATTTAGAACTGTATAATATTTTTTTAAAAAAATTAAAGTTAATTCTTGCTAAATATTATAAAACAGAGAGAAATAGCCAACTCCAACATTTATTGATCACATATTATACAATTGTAAAATATAAAAAATTATATAAATTCTCATAAAGCAGACTTATTCTCAAATAAGTTTCACAGAATTTAGAAATCACAATTAAATTTTTTGGAACTTGAATATAATTTAAAATTTAGCTACAAACAATAATACTCCTATTAAATATACATTACATCAATTAAATAATTAATTTATAACTACTTTATCAGTAATTTATAATTATAATTTTAATTGTTTATAATTATAATTTCACATATTTAATAGTTAAACAATCATTCATTACTATCAAAATTTAACATTAATTATTTACAACTATTTTATGAGTAATTTACAACTGTAACTTTAATTTTTTATAACCATAACCTTATATATTCACTAATTAAACTGATTACAGCTGTAATTTCAACTTTTTATAACCGTAACTTCATACATTCACTAATTAAACTGATCAGTTTCAGTTTAATTATTGAATGTATGAAGTTACAGTTGTAAAAAGTTAAAATTAGAGCTGTAAATTGCTAATGAAATAGTTATAAATTATCTGAACGATGTAACATATATATGTTTAATAGGGATATTATTTTTTTTTATTTAAATTTTAAATTACACTCAAATCTCAAGAGATCTAGTTGTAGTTTTTAAAGTTTGCAAGATTTATTTATAAATAAGCCAGCTCCACAAGACATATATATAATTTTTTTATTAAATATTCAAACAAATATTAGTTTATCAGTGGGGATTAATTTAGGAAAAATTATGTATATATCTCATAAAGTAAAATTATTTATAAGGAAGTCTCATAAAATTCAAAAATTACAGCAATGACCTCAATGTAATTTAAAATTATGATGTAAGAACAATAAAGCCTCTTATTAAAAATATATTACATCAATTAAATAATTTACAAGTAATTCATCAGTAATTTACAGTTATCATTTCAATATTTTACAACTATAACTTCACATATTTAATAGTTAAATTGATCATTCATTACAAGTTTAATACTAACTATATACAACTACTTCATTAATAATTTATAACCATCACTTCAATATTTTAGGACAATAACTTTGCATATATAATAGTTTAGTCAATCATGCATCGCCGACAAAATTTAATATTAATTATTTACAACTATCACATCTATAATTATTCACATTTCAATACTTTACAATTGTCACTTTCAATAGGACAGTATTATCTTCGTACTCCATATTCAAATTATATTCATATTTTAAGAAACCTGACTATAGTTTTTAAATTTCACGAGATTTATTTATAAATAAGTATACTCCACAAGATTTACATTTAATTTTTTCATTAATTTATCATAGTTGTTGATGAAAGAGATTAAGTATAATCAAAAAAAAGCAATTATATTATTTCTATCTCCCCAAAAAAATTCTGCAAATGAAAAAATTTGCTAATCAGATCTAATAAGATGACATTATGAATTAAATTTCTATGTTAACAATGTTTATGTATTATCCAATCATCTCAATGGGCTCATGTCAACTCCATTAGTTTTTTAATAAAAAAGAGAAATGTCAATTTTATTTTACTTTTAAAATACAAAATCTTGAATTGTTAACTTATTACTCAATTTTGTCGCGTCATGATAATTCCACGCAATTTTATAAACATTTAAATAACAATTAAATTTAATTAGAAAAATATTTGAGACGCTATCAACAAGTTCATTATTTTCATATTCCAAAAATCTTTCTTGAAAACAACCTCATTTTGATAAGGAAAAAATTTTTTAAGTAAGTTTAAAAATATTAAATATTTTGAATCTATAATTATTATGGTTTTTTGTTTGGCCAAAAAAATTAAAGGTATAATTAATAAAAAATGTTAATTGAGGTAACTTATGAAATAATGATATATATAAAAAGAATATATAATTTTAAATTTTATTAACTTAGTTTGTGACATAAATTGTTTAAAAGTGTCTTATAATATTAAATAAGATAATAAATTTTTTATAGATATAATAGAAACTCTAAAAAACCACAAGTACTAATAAAAAGTTAATATTTTTATTATGTATAAATGATATACAAATAAAAAATAATAATTATGCATATGAATGGTGGGGCAGATTAGATTTTTTTAAAATAAAAATATTGGTGAGGTCAGTCACCTTAGCCACACACAAATGCACATGCATTAGAGGCGGCAATAGGATGGGCCCCCTAACCATGCATCTAACTATGCGGCCCGTTCACATGAGAATAGGATTGAAGAAGAAATTTCCTTCTAGAATATCCTATCAAAACTATTATATAACACTAAAAATATTTAAAAATTAATTTAAATTAATAACAAGGATTAATTTGGATTGAAATGAAAGGTTAAGATTACTCCTAATCCTAATGAGCACGCGAATGAGTATGAATGTAAGTACAAAAATTAGATAATAATGGGTATGTTTTAACATGTTATAATTGATTATAAAAAAATTGATCAATATGATTAATTTAAAATATAATTAATTATGTTATGTGATATATAATTGACTAATAAAAGTAATTTTAATCAAAATTAAAAAATAAAATAAAAAAATAGAATTAAAAATAAGGAAAAATCATGGTTTTGTAAAATATGTATAAACACCCATGTTACGTGTTAAAATAAATTATGAATTAAAAATTATATTTTTTAAAAAATATTCAAACACTCAATATACATGTCAAAATTAATTATCAACTCAAAATTATGATTCTTTTTAAAAATATTCAATCATCTCCGTACATGTCAAAATTAATTATGAACCTAAAATTATGATTATCTCATAAGTAACTATTACATGCTTTTCAATTATAAATTTCTAAAAATTTATTCAAAAATTATATAAATTATTTTACAAATAATTTTTTTGTTCATAATTGATTTTGACCTAATAAGAGGTGTTTGATATTTAAAAAAAAAATCATAGTATTATATTCATAATTGTTTTTGTATAATAAGTGTTTGGATATTTTTAAAAAAGTATGATTTTGAATTCCTAATTAATTTTAACATATAACATAAATGTTTGAGTAATTTTTACTAAAATGTTGTTTTTATATAATTAATTGATTTTGAACTAAAATCCAAACAAGCACTATATTAAGCGATGGTACGTGTATGCTTGTCTTTTTTTGTTCTTTTATTGACTTTTGACAATAAAATTATACTTATATTTGAGTTCATTGACATCCTATTTGTGATAATCCAAATAAGAAGAGAGAGAAAAATATAATTAAATTCAAATTTTGATCACATAAAAATAATAGTTAGACTTTTTTTTGGAAATTTAAATTTCTAGAATCATGGAGTTAATAATATACATATATATTATATCCTATAAAATTTCTTAATATCTTAATATACCCTTTAAATAACTGAATTTAAAATTTTAAAAGCATAAAAAATAATATCTAAATTTAAATTTAAATTACAAATTATAAATCATATCTTAAATTTAGTTGGAGAAAATTAGCTCAATGACCTCAAAAAATATAACTCCCATAAATCATGGATGAGGTTTTTAGATATTTTTAAATATGACCTATTCATGAAATCAATTAGATGTGTCTTTCCTTTTTTGGTCCTTAGAATAAATTTATTATTAAAATAGAATATATCTTATTTAAAAAATTTTATTATGTGATTGAATCTTTCATTTTTATCATTAAAAATTAGATTATGCGTGCTCCCTCCCTGATTTATCATTTCTGAATATTTTCTTCATCAAATTTTTTAATCTGAATTTATCTCTCGTACAATGCTTTTCTTCATCAAAATTTTTATCTAATTTTCCTGAATTACCATCATCATCATAGAGCTTTTCCTCTCTCTTCCTCTCTGTTTTTCCCAAATATTACGAAGAGGGATTGGACATTGAAGAGGAAACTCCATTATTGATCATGATACTACATCATTGATATAC
>NW_026555523.1:0-63337 GCF_029017545.1 Prosopis cineraria | reverse complement strand
CTAAAAGCTAAAAGGCATAAAAATGCGAGTCTTTGATTGAGTGTTAATTGCTTTCTTTTGTGTCTCTGTTTCTATTTATAATGTCAGAGTGGTGGTAGCCCTCCCTTAAGACCTAACACTTTTTGCCAAAAAATAAGAGATTTCATGAAACTTATGGCACGATCTTTATTCTGTGCTTTCCATTTAGGTAATTAGCCTGTTTCATCAAGATACTTGGGCACAAAGTTCGTAGATTTCAGCATTACTTGAGATCGTGACTTTTCGTGCCAACGGTTCAATGTTTGTAGCTGACGGGCTTTCAACATGTTTATTCCATCGTGGCCTCTATTGAGCTTCGAGACCGCCCCTTTATTCATATTGGGCTTGACTTTTCAGTTATTCAACTCAACTAGTCATGTGACCTATTTGAACGACGTTTCATATTTTAGCCCAAACACATACATACATATATATCAATAAGAAGAAAGCCCGTGTGGGTGGTTTATATATATATATATATATATTCCCATGTGGATAAGAAAGAAAGTAGGAGAATCTTACTTAAACTAACAGATACTTCTATCTAGCAAGAGAGGGATCATCCAACCACTTATCTCAATAATTCAAAGATTTTCTTGAACATATTTAGAGCCTGCGGAAGCTTCATGAAAATTGAGAGCAAGATTATTGAGAAACTTTTCACAAATTAATTATTCTTTTCTACTCCTTAATTATCTTTATAAATTCCTTTATGATTTATATTTATAATTAAGGATTTTAAAACAATATTTATTGTTATTTTTATCGGGTGTTCTAATTTACCCAATTGGAATAAGAATATAGACATGAATAACTAAACTAAAAATAGATTTAGAAATTTATGGCTACTCAAAATTGTAGTTTCATGATTAGATTAGGACTTTAATTAGATTTCAAAAGAATATAATTAAAATACCTTAAGAATAATTGTCACTATGTTAATCATATATAGAGTCAATTCAAAGGGTGTGTAGTAATTAATAATCGAGTGAATCATGAACCCCAACCTTCTATTGATTGAAAAATCTCCATATTATTATAAGTAAATTTTTTTTACTTGTTAATTTTTGCCCATTTAATTCTCAATTGAAATAATTTTCTCTTATCTCTTGTTATTTTACTAAATTAAAATAAATCGAATAGGCAAAATCTTTGCACTTGAATACTTTGATATACTTTATTACGATCCTGTCCACTTGCATAAGCAACCAGGAAGAAAGCTTAGCTTAGCAGGTAGGCCATATAGGGCCGAAAAAGCTATCCATGAAATCAAAGGAAGGAAAGATTAGCAGGTCTTGTAAGATCAATGATGAACGCTAAAGCATGTCCAGATCTAAAGAAACATGAATAAAAGCTAATTCCAGCCATAGCTGAATTTGAAACTCGAGATATTTGTGGGGTGTGGGGTTGCTTCTAAGCTCTCTTTCTTGCTCTCTTGATGGTGTATATGTTACGTGGGAGAGATTTCCAATTGCAACTAAATGACCTTTTTTTTTTTATCAAGCAACTAAATGAGCTTAGAGACCCCTTTTATAAATGCCAAAGACTGCTTCTTTAAAGAAGTATGATGAGTGGCCATGGTAGCTATATATATAGGAAGGTCTCACTATGGTGAAAATCCATTTAGTTGTTAGATTCACCACCCAAAAAAGGATTGAGGAAACGGCCGGGAGGTATGAACAAGGGCCACATTTTAAGGAAAATTACTTGACGTAACGAGTCGAAATTTATGACAAGACTCATATATAGGAAGGCTTCTACTCTCGTATCTCTCTCCCTCCTCTCTATTTCTATATCTATTTGCGATAATCCTCTCGCATCGGTAACTGTGTGTGTTACACGAGAGACTAGACAAGTATATCTGTGAAATGAACATATTCATACTGGATTTGGTCACTTACAGATTGAACAGACGAAGGAGTTTCCTCTTCTTCATTTGTTTGCTGATTGTCCCAATCTCGTATAATTGGCATGCTTCCCTCTACAGGTTCTCCAATGCTTAGGGAATGAGGCGTCTGTAAGTAATAACACTTGTTCACTCATTACCAGACAAGTAAATCAATCACATGAATATTTATATTTGGATTTCATCACTTACATGTTCATCAGCAGAGAAACGACTTTCCTCTTCGTCAGTATGCTGACTGCTCGCAGGAACATCTGCCGCCGCCCCTGCGGGATGTGGGTCTGCAAATAGGAAAATCCACAAGTATAAATACATGTCAGTTAAGTTCGAGTAACAATTTTCATGTCAGGTTCAATTTCTTCAGCATTTTGCTGCAAACCTCATTAATATGATGATAGCCAATAGATTCGGGGAAGTAGTAGCGAAGAAAAATGACGACCGAGCTGAAAGCTATAGCAGTGGCTGAGAAAGCCAATTGATCTTGGCAAGTTGTGAGGTAAACATTGACAGGAAAAAAACCGGAGAACCCTGTTTCGATTCAAAGCTCATTCTCCGCTGACATGGACAGCGACACCAAGCCAAAACAACCATACGAGATAATGCTCAACGCATCTGATTTTCCAAGAAGAAGTTTATCATGCGTTACGGAGATCAAACAGATGATACCAAAAAATGGAGCTACCACAAGGCCTCGGAGTCCTTCTTGAACTTTAATTCTCTTGGCCCGCCAGGTGAGGAGCCACAGAAATAAAACGACCACTACATAAACAAGAAGACCCGCAGAACCCAACTTTCCAAATGACATTTTGTAGGTGGAGCTGAGACCAAAACAAACCAGGCCAATCATGGCTGACACAAGTCCCACAACTTTCCAAATCACGGACTCATTTCGGACCAGTATCTGAATCAGACCTCTCATTCTGTTCTTTTCCAGGAATCAGAAACAGCCTGCTGCCTACAGTTATCAAAAAAAAAAAAAAAAACAGGCAAGCTAAACTCAGCTAAATCATAATAGAGAATCGAAAAGGGAAAAAAAGATCAGCAGTGTTTAATTCCTCAAGAACAAGGATTCGTATTCCAAAAGCAGAGTAGAACCGTTATTGCACTAAGATTTCTGTTATAGGCCAGAAAAGTAAAAACAATCAAAGAACCGCGATTGCACTAACCTCAATCAGATCCCCGAACCCACACTTTGGCAGAAGCGGCGCAACCACAAGAGGATCGGAAGAAGCTAGGTTTTTGGGATATTGGGTTCTTTTCTTCAATCTTTCATCCCTTGCCACCGTGTAACGTGTGCTTCCATTTCCCCCACTTGAGAGAAACTGTGTAGCGTGAAAATCAGTTTACTTTTTGACCCTCGTGGCAAAAAGCCTCAAGCATGCCAGCATGCTTTTGTAGACTGTACATTACTATGTAAATGATCTTTGCTTTATCAATGCAATTAAAATGTAATGGTGAATTGGTGATTGAACGTGAATCTTCAAGTAATTAATACTTCCCAAGCCACTTATGTAAGGCGTTCAAAATGAAGCAGTTTCTATGTTATTTTTACGTATGTCTCTCACGTGTGCATGGCCGAATTTCTGTCTTCGTAATTCGTATAGGACAGCAACCAAGAAATGATTTTTTTTTTGGTAGAAATAAATGATTTTGTTTCTTCTTTCCGAACTATTTCTTCACGTTGTCTTGTTCACTGGATTGTAAAGATAAATTGGGCAGAAGCAGGAAAAAATAGTTAAGCCCCACAACAAGGGTATGATTGCAGTTTTGGACTTTTAGTTAGGTCTTCGAAGCATTGGTGTTTGAATTTGATCGACCGTTTGTAGAGACATTATTAGTGCTGCTCATAAGCTAGCTAGGAAAGCCCATTTTGAGAAGAGTTGTTTTGCATTTTTGATCATCCACCATGTTAAACTTACGTAGGGGATGGATGAAGATTGATTTGAACTCTCTTGTAGTTTGTTTGTCTCCTTTAGGTTTTCTTTTATGAATGGTATTCAGTTTTATTCCAAAAAAAAAAAAATTGATTGACCCAAAGGACATATTCAAGTGAATAGAAAATGCTAGAATGATTTGCCGTGGCCTTTGTATTCCAAAAAAAAAAACCAAAAAATGCTAGAATGGAGACACACGGAGGCTTCTATATCAGAAAATATCTCCCCATAAAATACTTTATACCACATATATTTCCTTTCCGCGCTGTGTTATTAGTTAATTTTTATTTGTAATTTTTATTGCATTTATACTTTAATGTTTTTAATGTTTTAATATTGATTTTTTTTTGAGAAAGCTAGAAATATTTTCTATTTTATGCTTTACACCATAAAGCATGTTAAAATATAATAGGATAAATAATTAAATATTCAATCAAAATCATTATTTTTGGGCAGTTCTTATTCTAATATTTTTTTAATTTAAAGAGAAATAATAAATTTGTAAAAATTGGATAAATAATTAAAAAATTCAATTACAAGGCTCCAACACAAAAACTGATAGAACCAAGTGGAGGAAAAAAAATGAGGTCCCCGTCTTGTGATGTTGAGTACTCACAATACATATATGTGTACATATCTTTCAGGGGGCAAAACACGCCAAACTCCCCTAGGAGGGGGGAAAAACCACAGCAGGGCAGTGTAAAAATTCAGTCATCCTGTCTAATTCATTACAACCCTAGCAAGTCCTATCCTATTTAATCCAGTAAAAAAATTGATCTAAAAGATTAAAGAGATTAAAAAGACCAAACTAATTTCTCAGGTTGGACAGAACAGGAGACCAAGCTTTCAAATCACTTAATCCAATCTGATCTTATAAAATTATTTTAATATGATTTTAATTATTTTTAATATATTTGAATAGTTTGAAATTTTAGTTAGTGTTTTCTTCATTCAAATTTCACCATTCTATTTTATATTTTAATTTTAATTTTAATTTAGTTTGCTACTACTAAATTATTACTGTAATATGTATTAGACATATTGCTTAAGTTTGTAGGATTTGAATCACGTGTATTGTTATTGAAATATTTTTTATTATTATCTCAATATATCAATCAGCCTATCCCAACAAATGAAAATGACCAGAATCAGGTATTCAAGCATAAATTGCCCTCCAGATTACTAGCATTTCTCATGTTATCTTTAATTTATGGTTGTCCTCCCCACACAACTTAAATGAATTGATATTGTTCTTCCACACATCTACAGTTTTCTACACCTAGGAGTTCATTCTCTGCATGACTTCATCTATCATGTCTACCCCATCTGAATTGTATGGATCAAAGAAAAACACGTACCATATAAGGATTGATGATGTCTATCCCATCTGAATTGTATGGATCAAAGAAAAACACGTACTATATAAGGATTGATGATGAAGGAGACCAAGCAACTCTTGTGATTCAGAATCTGAATGAACTAAAGGGGAAGAAGAGGCTGAGTGATCCTTCATCAACTGTTGAAGAAAATAATGTGGGAATTGGCGCCATGTCTACTCCAAACTTTAGCTCCACCAAGAATCGTCGATTCATCATGAAAGAAAAGTGAATCTCCCAACCATCTATCAACCTAGATATGCAATTTCATCTTATTTAGTTTACAATCCTTCTGTTTCTTTACCATCATTTTGGGGTGATTTTGTAAGGCATATTTTGTTAGGACCCTTTGTCTGAAGACTCTCTGAAATTTCTCATTGGTGCAATGTTTTTTAAATGCGTTTTAAATCCTCAATAATTATTCATTAAAAAGTTTGTCTATCAAATTGTAACCGTACAAATCTAACATGATTCTTCAAAGTTTGTCAAGTCTGGTTTAAAAAATTGACCCGAATGAAAGGAGTTGTACAAATCAGAAAAACGAAACGTCGGTGAACTTTGTGATCATCAACATAAAAAAGTTTTCTCTCAAAAACAAAATTAAAGAATAAACTGAACAATATATTGAAAAAATGAATCAGCTTATATGTAAGATATTTATCTATTTTTTCTAACTCAATCATGTATGATAGAATCATTAAATATTTGACCTTTTCAAAGAATAAAGATAAGATGTGTATAAATAAAATATCAAAAAGAAGGACAATAATTGAATAGAGGAATTTTTAAAAATTAGCCATTTTAGATATGTCGATATCAATGACATCAATAATATTTGTTTTAAACTTTTTTTATTTATATGCACGAAAAACTGTTTAGTTGAAAAAGAAAAAAAAAATTAACCAATAAGGACTGTTCTATTATTCATGCAAGACATTTTATATCATAAAGATCTTATAGTAAGAAAACAGACTAATGAAAAATCAAAATAGATGATCTCATAATAAAATTGTCTGACCAATAAGAATGGACTAATAGATCGACCAATCGGCTTCAAGAGTTTTCCCTAGGGATCCAATCTAGGATTAATTATTCAAAATAATCCATTTCAAGTTTTCAACGGAACTGTACATTTGACTCCTATCTTGCTAGGCTTCCCTACTGTCATTATCATGGCAACGAACAAGATTTGTTAGCGCGAAGTATGCAAGAGAAGAATGCATTTTAGTTGACACTTTTTTTTAATATGTATTAACAATTTATTGATATTAATATAATATATTTATTTTTTTCTGCCTATATTTAATTTTTAGGATTGATTAATTAGATGTCCTAAGCAAGGGAAACATATATTATTTATAATTTTATTAAAATAACAATATGAAATTTAGAAATATTGAAATATTAAAAGAGAACTAAAATTTTATTTATAATTAAAAAGAAATAATTATTGAAATAACTAATAGTAGAAGGATACTCATGAATTTAGAGAAATTAATTAGCTATGAATTTAAGAAATTTTACTTTTGAATTAATGAAAAATCAATTGTAAATAAATATATATAATCTCATAAATTTATGCATATTTCACTTGCGAATTTCAGAATAATCACTTAATTATGAATTTTTTAAAAATGAAATTATAAAAAGTTAATTTTAAATAAATAGATAATATTGTGAATTTATGCACTGTGACTTGTAATTTAAGAATAATTACTTATGAATTTATTTATTTATTTATTTGTCAAAAAGAGAGCCAATCACAAATAAAAGGAGACTGCCAGAACCCCCACCTTCCAAATGTCATTTTGGAGGTGGGGCTGCGACAAAAGCAAACCATGCCACTTATGGCTGATTCAATTCGCACAATTTTAATCACTTGTTTTATTCTGTTCTTTTCCAGGAATCAGAAACAGCCTACTGCTTACAGTTATCCAAAATGGGAAAAAAGATCAGGTGTGTTTTTAATTCCTCAAGAACAAGGATTCGAATTCCACCACTGTTGCCAAACAAAAATCCGCCGCAACCCACAAAAGACCGGACAAGAGACGAGAAGAAGCTAGGGTTTTGGGATTGATGGGTTTCTTTTCTTCAATCCTTCAACGCAGAAGCCGTGTAGGTCAACTGTCTCAGTAGCCAAAAGCATGACTGACTTCCCAAGCCACTGGTGCAAGATGTGGAAAATGAAGCAGTTTCGATGCTATTTCAACGTAAGCCTTACATGTGCATGGATGGATGTCTATATGTCTTCGTATTGGGCATCGACCCATCTGCTTTCTAGTATCTTCACGTGGTCTGGTCTAGCTTGTTCAATGGGCAGGGAAGATAAATTGGGCAGAAGCAGGAATAAATAGTTAAGACTTTTTTTTTTTTTTTACTTTTTGAATTTAATTGTATTTCAATTATTTGTCATTTTATCAATAAACAGTTAAGCCTAAAAAACAAAAGGGTATCATGGTGGCTTTGGACATTAGGTCCGTCCTCGCAGCTCTGGGTTTTAATTTGATTGACCCAAAGTATTCAAGTAGACAGAAACTGGTCAACACATTTAGCTCACTTGCTTTTGTTTTAAAAAATCCACTATCCCTTCCCTTTTTATTTATAAAAAAAAAATTATATCATACAGTTTAAAAAAAATTAATTAATTATATTAATTATATTTAAAAATAAAAAAAATAATTATATATTTTTATTAATTTTTTTTATGATTATGAATGATCAAATTATAAGGAGTAATTTAAATTTTTTTAATAAATGCTTATTAAAAGTATAATTTTTATATAAAAATAAATTAAAATTAATATTTTTTATAAATAAAAATGAAGTGAATATCACTTAGGCTGCCTTCTAATTTTACAACTTGCCCCTTCCTGTTTTTGCTCATTCCATGTGGACAAAGTTAATCGCCAAATGCTTGGCTTTTCCTCGGTGAAAGATGTGCTTTAAGAACCTTGCTAACTAATTTGAATCAGCCAGTTCATGAACCTACACCAACAAATATGAATTACGGAGATGATAACATAAGAAACCAAAAAACTCCAACCCAGCCTTTTATAACGCTTTTTACCCTCTTTTATTTTAGTTTTTCAATTTTATTAAATATACTCCCCGCATAATTAATTGAAGAAAAAAAATTTTCTCCAAAGATATATTTCTACATCTATCTTAAAATCCAAGTAGCAATTTCTATTTTAAAATATAAATAGTTTTTTAAAAAAATTCTCATAGAATTTACATATTCTTAACAAGATAATGCTACACATGCTTTTAAATTATCGATGTCATTTGATTTTTCTTTCATTTTATATTTAATGAAAAATTATAAGAATTATTACAAAAGAATTTTTCTCAAGTATGGAAATAAAAAAATATAATTGACATAAATATTTTGTTACAATTGAACATAATTATCATATGAATATATTTATTTACCATGATTATCAATTGAAAAAAATTAAATAATAGATTAATAATAGGCAAGTAATAAAGCTTGTTAGATTCAAGAAAACTTTAGATCTTAGTTATGCATTTAAATCATTCAATGCTTATAGAAAAGATAAAATTTCACTAATTTAATGATAATTTATATTGAGAGAGAAATTACTAAAATATTTATTATAAATATGATAATTATTATTTTTATATAATGAAAAATTGATAAATAAAAATTGAAAAGTGAAGATATATATTTATCTTTATTATATATTTGTAAAACAAAATAAAAATATATGCTAAAATAATTATATTATATTGGTGATATATAAAATTTAACTTCCCTTCAATTATCATGTACACCTTATTGTCTCGGCTGACTGAAAATTTTTTTGGCTCCACCCTAACATGCACCATCCCAAGAAAAAAATAAGATATGTACTATAATAAACTACATACTACTCCTTCATTTTAAATTATAAAGTACTTTTAAATGATTTTTTCATCTTAAAATATAAAACGCTTTGAATATATTAAAATTTTATTGAATGCATTAATTTTAATATTATCCTTTCTCTTTCTATAATAATTTTCATTCCTTCTCATTTCAATGTATTAAATGATAGGCACTTAAAAGTTTATATTTTTGTTTAGAAAGATCAGCTTGTTAGGTATATTTAATAAAGTTTATTAGTATGTAAGATTTGTTTAAAAAATATCTTATAATTTGAGCTGAAAAAAATATAATTTATACTATAATATTAATAGCATGGTATAAATTTTTTTAATTCTATAATACCATTAGTATTCTGGTATAATTTTTTTTTTTTTTTTTTGGATGATCATAAGCGCCTTATCATCTTGACCGGAGAAGAGACAGATGTATAAAGACTAGAGAGACAATAGGAAAGTGAGAGGGTGCGTTTCGTCTCATGAGGTAGAAGCAGAAGCAACGCAAAGATGTAGAGAGATGAGAGAAGCGTGGTGAGCCAAAGACTTTCCTATATTGAAAAAAGAAAAATAAAAATATAATTGTCACTGTCAAGCGAATTCCTTGGATTCTCTTACGGGTGTCAGAGGAACAGCACAAAAAGCACTACGAACTTGTCACGCGGCTGTTAAGTGGGGGAAAAAAAAAGGGATGGGGGGCCCCACTGCACGCGCACGCGCCAGCCCCAAAGAGTATCTCCAACGCTACTGGCTCTTCTGTTTCCAATCCCACGCGCCATCCTCCCGGCCTCCTCCTCCTGTGCAACTAGAGTCGGGAATAAGGGCCGGGCTTGACGGACCGCCCGTTTAAGTCCGTTTTAATAAGAGTTTGGGCTTAAAAATTAGCATTTTTTAGGATAACCGGGCTTCAAAGCCCGGCCCTTTTAAGCCCTAGAAAAACGGGCTCGGGCTCGGGCGGCCTGTAAAGCCCGTTTTACTATTCAACAAAGTATTTTTTTTACCTCTTTTCAGATAATGTGCAAACATTGATTTGTATTTTGTACCAGCAATTGGTTGAATTGTTTTGTGCCATTTTATAGTAATTTTATATTTTATCTTGTGATATATGTATAGATATATATTTGATAATAAAACAATTTAATTAATAATTATTGTAGGTGATGAAGAAGAAGCTGCAGAAATAATTAATATTGAGCCTCCGCCTCCATCTTTCACAAGTAGACCTACATCTGAGGGTTTTAATATTTTATTTATGAATGCTAATGAGGGAGATCTTGATTAGGATTGATGATGATGTTTGCCTTCATCTTATTTGGACTTTTAATTTTTGTTTTTTTTAGATTATGTGAGACTTTGGTTTGATATATGTTAAATTTAAAATATTCTAAATAAATTTTAATATTAAATTTTATTTTTTTTTTCGTTTCTTCTTATCCGGGTTTATAGGCCTGGCCCTGAGCCCTATAATAAGGGCCGGGCTTCATTTTGAGGTAAAATTGGGGTATCAGGCTTTAGGGCCTAAGCCCATAAGGGCCGGGCCCATAAGGGCCGAGCCCTATGGATTTGACCCGCCCGTTTACCAACTCTATGCTCAACACCGTACACAGTTGCTCAAACTACACTCTTCTCTTCATTTCCTTCTCTTAAGTACCCTCTGCTCCTGTTCTGTTCCATGATATTACAGCCCCACACACACACACAAGACATAGGATTCGGATCATGTGCGGTATCATTTTGTGCAGTGATTAGTAACTAAATAATCATATTTTATATTTTTAATAAATTGTTTTATCACTAATATGTATAGTTTATATTTAATTTATATTATCTAAATTTAATATTAAAATTTCAATAATTTTTATAAATTAATTATCCAATGTCTTTTGAATAATTTAAATTTTAAATTTTTAACTTGTAATTTTTTTAAAAATATTTTTAGAAAGTTCCAAGATATTATCTTTATATTTCATATTATATTTGTCAAATAAAAAAATTATAAAAATTATTTAGAAAAATTTAACATTATATTTGAACTTTTAAAACTATATCTAGATAATTAATTCATAAAAGTTTTTAAAAATAATATTCAATTTGAATGTTTACATTAAATTTTAATATCATTAAAATTTTAATATTAAATTTGAACAATATAAATTAAATATAAACTGTCCATCTTAGTGATAAAATAATTTTATTAAAATATAAAATATGATTGTACACTTTACGAATGACAAGCCCTTTTATACACCTCTCTCTTTTAGCCATTAGATAGAACAAAGGGTGATGATTATCTACTTTTCAACCATTGCACAAAGTGATACAGCACATGATCTGAATCTCAAAACATATTTGAATTAATTAATCATATCATCACCCATTCCCCTTGTATGTACATTTTCAACCCCACCATCTTACATTGGAGCTTCCTTCTTCTCTTACTTTACCCTTCTCCTACTTATAATGCTATCAATGTCTTCATAAACCCATGCATGCACTCATCCAATCTAATTTTATTTCTTATTAATTACCAACAAAGACGTGTAACATCCCAATTTAAATTTTAATAGTTAATTTTTGGTAAATAAAAATTTTTAAAAAAATATTTAAAGGTAAACAAATTAGTAGGAGATGATTATTAAATCTAACTTAGGATATAATTCTAAATAAAATAAAAAATAAAAAAAATAAAAAAATAATAAAAAAATATTATTAAAATATTATTATTATTATTATAAAAAAAAAGTATGAGAAAGAAGGAAAGAAAGAAGAGAACAAGATGGCTTTCGGTGCTCTTCCCGGTGCAATGATTATATTTATATAATAATAATAAAATAAAAAAAGAGAAGAGAGAGGAAATAATTAAAAAAAATATGTGAGACCCACTGAATTTTTATAAAAACTTACTGTTCCTTCATTTCTTCATTCCTTCTTTCGTGCGTGAGCTGAGATAGAGAGAGCATCTGTGAGCCAAGTTCACCGGTGTTGGGTTTTAAGGTAAGAGTTTTTAATAGGATATTTAGGATGTGATTTTAAGCTTTTCAAGACTAAGTAAGTGTTCTAAAATTTTTCTTAGTCATCCTTCTTCTTTGATTTCTGAGTTTGTAGTGGTAGAAAATTTAAGATCTGGAAGAGGGATGAATTTATGTTGAATAAATATGATTTTTGAGGTTGTCAGTAGTATAATAAATGTTCTAGAGTATAAATTTATTGATGATCTTTGAATCTGTGGCTTATGGATCAAATTCTAAACTAGATCTGAAAATATATGTTGATTTATTGAGGTTTAGATGATTATTTGAGATGAGAAATGAATTATTATGGTTATAGGATTATGATTCTAAGCCAGAGACTCAATTTTTAATTTTTGGATATTTTAGGTACGAATTTATGAAATAAAAAGAAAATTTTGATAATAGAAATTAGTTTAAAAGTTAATTTTTATATTATTAATGTTTATTGATAATTAAAAGAGGAGTTAAAAATTTTACTTAATATTATTAACTATAGATTTGTATTAAGATTGAGATTAGGAATTATGTTATATTTTTAATTCTATTATTAGAATTATTTTATTAGTTTCAAAAATTGAAACTAATATTATAAATAATATGTTATTTGTAGATTGTATTACTGGTGAGATTGTGGTGAGAGAAAATTTTAAAGAATAATTTATTGAAAAAGCCACAAGGTAACCATGCTTTTAATTTGTGATTAGTGTTACTTCATGTTAATTGGGTGATTATTGAGAAAATTATGAATTTTGTAATATTGTATAATTGTGCAATATTATTATGAATTTGTTTAATTATTGTGGGAGGTGTTGGGAGACTTGCTATTGTTGTTGTATTTATGTGCCACGTGGTACGCCCCTATTGGAGCTCAATAGGTGGCTTGTAAGGGCTCGGGCTAATCTACCTTTGGCTGGGTAATTTAGCACCGAGTGAGGGCTACGGCTCAAGGTTAATGAAGGATATAAGGATGGTTGTTTGTGTTTATTGTAATATTTCTTATATTTGTTGGAATTATATTATTTTTAATTCTCACTTAATAAGCACCCACTTAACTGTTTGTATACACTATCATAAATTGGCTTTGGTTACTGGACTTTTGAGTCTCATTATGTGGTTAACAATTTTCAGGAGAAGAGCCACGAGTGACACGTGGAGGAGTCCCAGAGGCTTAGTAGTATAGATCCACTGTCTCTTTTGAGTATTTAATTTATGATTTATAATGTGTTATATTGCCAATATTAGGGCTTTTTGTTTATTGTCAATTATATGAATATATAAATGTAATCATGCCTTTCAAACTATTTCTATTTTTGGTACAATTTGGATGACTGTAATTTTAATATTTGGTTTATTTTGGATTGATTAAATTGGCATGATTATAAGGACAAATAACTGGCTTGTGTTGAAAATTGATTAAATTGCTTATTTTACTTGTTGGGAGTATAAGGATGGACAAATGTGATTTAGTTTACTTATTGGGAGTATAAGGATGGACAAATGTGATTTAGCCTAATGGCATGTGGGAGGTAAAAATTTATCTGAAATGTTATAGTGTTTGAGTTGAAATCAATTATAAAATATTTTATATTGAAATTATTATATAAAAATGTGTTTGGGTGGCTGTAACCCAACTATGGTTGAGTTAAATTACTTAAAAAAAAAAATTTTGGTGTGTTACAAGACGCATAGACCCGAGTAACACAAGAATTAGCAAGCTAATGAACTCTCTGCATCCTATTTACTTTTCAGGGTTTAAAGGCGTGCATGCATCTTAAAATTATTTTAAAAAAAAATCTGTTTTCCTGGCAAAAATTTTACTCTCAATTATCAGTGTAAATAGTGAGCACAAACAGCGTAGGAAATGGGTGTTTGAGAGTAGCACCTTAGGCCTTGCGCTGCATCACTCTGCATCCAACCGTTTTCCATTGCGACCGCGTTGTTTCCTGATGATACCTCATCTTGATTCCACCATTCCTGTATCAAATTCAGACCATTACCACAACACTCAAAGACTCTCTTCCACAAATCAACATTGTTTATATTAATTGGATTTGGTCGCTTACAGCATCATCGGACCAACACTTCCCTCTTCTTCATTACTTTGCCAAAGGTCCCGCTCTGATATGCTTACTCTGGGTCTGCAAATTGGAAAATCCACAAGTATAAATACATGAGAATATTAAATAGAAAAAGAAAAGAAGAAACAGGAAATATATATATATATATATATATATGTATGTATATATAGATATATGAGAGAGAGAGAGAAGCAGTTCAGTCGGAACGTTTTCCCCAAGCTGCAGAGGTACACGCACAAACTCGTGTGTGTATCAATAAGAAAAAAGCTCACCTGCGATTTACTCTCTCTGTTTTTATTTGTAAGAGGAAAAAAAGTATATTACACAGTTTATAAATTATGTTTGAAAGTAAACGCATTTGGAATATAATACTCTTTATTAATTATATTAATCAAGTTTTCATTAATTATTTTTTATAACTATGAATAATAAAATTATGAGGGATAATTTAAGAAGTTTGTAATAAATGCCTATTAAAAAATATAATTTTGCTTATAAAAAAATTAGAAGTAATAGTTTTTCTCACAAATAAAAACCAAGGGAGTATACCCACACTAGACTCCCACGTGGGATAAGAAAATTAAGGAAGCATCCAACCACTTATCTAATCTAAATAATTCAAAAATTTTCTTCAAGATATATTTGGAACTTGGGGAAGCTTATTATGAAAATTGAGAGCAAGATTATTAAAAAATTGTTTACATATTAACTATTATTTATTTTTTTCCTAGCCCTTAATTTTCTTTATGATTTATATTTATAATTATTTTAAAACAATATCTATTGTTATTTTTATTAGGTGTTTCTGATTTACCCACCAGTTGGAGTAAGGATATAGACATGAATAACCAAACTAAAAATAGATTTAGGAATTTATGGCTATTTAAGTTGTAGCTCCATGATTTTGTTATGATTTTAATTCGATTTCGAAAAAAGCAAATTCCATCCGAATTAAATAGGGATAAATTAGCTTAGAGTGTAATTAAAACACTTCAAGAATAATTGTTACTGTGATTAATGATAGAGTCAATTCAAAGTGTGGTAGAAATTAGTAATAGGGTAAATCATGAACCCTGATACTTCTACTGATTGAAAAATGATCTCCATATTATTATTAGTAATTTTTTTCATTTAATTCTCAACTCAAATAGTTTTCACTTATCTATTGTTATTTTACTAAATTAAAATAAATTGACATGGCAAAATCTTTTCCCTTGAATACTTTGAGACACTTTATTACAATCCTGTACACTTTCAAAAAGCAATCAACTGGAAGGAGACCACATAGGGCCGAGAAGCTATCCATGAAATCAAAGGAAGGAAAGCTTAGTACGACTTGTACGATCATATAGATCATGATGAACGGTAAAGCATGCCCACAATCTAAAGAAACATGATAGAAACTTACCTCCGGCCATTGCTAAATTTGGAACTTGAATTGTTTGTGGGGTTGCTTCTAATTTCTCTTTTTTGCTCTCTTGATGGTGTATGTGTATGTGGGACTGGGAGAGATTTTCAATTGCAACTAAATGAGCTTGGGGACCCCTTCTATAAATGCCAAAGATCGCTCCTTTAAAGAAGTATGACAAGTGGCCATGGTAGCTATAGGAAGTTATGAGTATGGTGCAAATCCATTTACTTGTTGGATTCATGTACCATCCAAAAATTGAGGGAACCGAAGGTATGAACAAGGGCCACATTTTAAGGAAAATGACTTGATGTAACGAGTCAAAATTTATAACAAGAAACCCCCCGGGTTTCTATATTTCTTCGTATCTCGCTGATCAGTGATCTCTCTCGTCTCTGTTTCTATATCTCTTTCCTATAATCTTCTCGCATCAGTGACTGTGTGTGTTACATGAGAGACTAGCTAGACAAGTATACCAGTAAAATGAATATATTTATACTGGATTCGGTCACTTACAGATTGAACAGACGATGGAGTTTCCTCTTCTTCATTTGTTCGCTGATTGTCCCAATCTGACGTAACTATGCTTTCCTCAATGCTTGGGGAATGATGCGTCTGTATGAATTTAACAATACATATGTTCAGTCATTTAATAGGGTATGTGGCAGATTATCTTGCGAAGGAGGCTGACTGATCGTTTTGAACTTTTAAATACACTCCCATCAAGTTGTCTTGGTTTCTATCATCTGGATAGAAATGTGTAATCTGTTTTGTTTGCTTTTCTTTAAGAGTTAGGAATTTCCAAGCTTAGGTTTGTCTTGTAATTTCAGAAAAGTCATTTAATAGGGTAGAGAAGTAAATCAATAAAATGAATATTATTTATATTTGGATTTGATCACTTACAGCTTGAGCAGACAAAAGAGTTTCCTCTTCGTTATTTTGCTGATTGTTCGCAGGAACTTCTCCCACCCGTGCGGGATCCTGGGCCTGCAAATAAGAAAATCCACAAGTATAAAATACATGTTAGTTCAGGTAACAATGTTTCAAGTCAGGTTCAATTGCTTAAGCATTTTGCTGCAAACCTCAATTAAGACCTCCTCGTTGATGTCTTCATCATCAATTTCCATTTCAGCTTCCTTTGAAGAACCAAACTCTATGATCTAATAGTCATTTGGACCGTCAGAACCAACCTGCAGTACTCTTTGGCGAAAAACAATGAGGACGTAGCTGAAGAAGAATGCAATTAGTGCGAAGATTAACTTGATCTTGGCAAGCTGTTGGATAAACATTGAGAGGGAAAAACCAAAGAATCCTGTTTCGAATCCAAGCTCAAACTTCCTTGACATGGACAGCGACGATAAAGTAAATAAACCATACGAGATAATGCTCAATGCATCTGATTTTTCTTTTACACGTTTGTCATGCCAAAAGGAGAACAAGGTGGTCAGAACAAAACTGCCAGTCATCACATGACTTCGCACATTCTCTGAAACTCGAATTCCCTTGGCCAGCAAAGTGAAGCAGAGGACAGATAAACTGATCAAATATATAAACAAGGAAACGGCGATAATCCCACTCCCCAAACAAGTCTGTGAAGGTAGAGCTGAAACCAAAGCAAAGCACGCCAATTATGGCTGACACAGATCCCACAAGTTTCCAAATCGTGGACGGATTTATAAGATCTCCCATTCTGTTCTTTTCCAGGTATCAGAAACAGCAAACTGCCTGCAGTTATATATCCAAAAAATAAACGGGCAAGCTAAACTCGGCTAAAGCAAGGTAGAAAATCGGAAAAGGGAAAAAAGATCAGATGTGTTTAATAATTCCTCAAGAACAAGGATTCGTATTCCAAAAGCAGAGTGTAACCGAGATTGTGCTAAGATTTCTGTTATAGGCCAAAAAATAAAAATCATCAAAGAAACATACTAACCTCAATCAGATCCCCCGACCCACACTATGGCAGAACCGCCGCAACCACGAGATGATATGGGAAGAAGCTAAGATTTTGGGATTGAATGGGTTTCTTCTCTTCAAAACTTCGTCTCTTGTTACCGTATGGTTCCACTTCCCCCACCTGAGGGAAACTGAGAAGGGCAGTGTTAGTGTGATATCAATTTATGTGGTAGCAAAAGGCCAAAAGCAACCAGAAGCCGTCTATAGTACATTACCATCTAAATGATCTTTGCTTTATCAATGTAATTAAAATAAAATGTAAATGGTGAATGAATGTGAATCAATAAGTAATTAACATGGAGCAAATTGGACATGTAAATGTAGTCATTCTTGATTTAAACAAAAAAAAAAAATCAATATGATCCCATGCACAACGACGACGATATTGATAACTAAAAACTACGTGAATGGTACATAAAAATGTATGTATATCAACAATTTATACACACACATACAATCATGCCCATTGTTAATTACTTCACCACAACATATCAAAATATATATATATATATATATATTCATTTCATTTAAAATTATAAGAGATTTTGATAGAGATACTTTATATTTAAAGATACAAGATATTTTATTATATATATTGCATGTTAGTACTGATTTACTTCGCTTAATTCTACAAAGTATCTCATCAATATCATTAAGAAAATATCCCTCCTTGCACGGCAACTCCATCAGCACAACACGTGTGTGAGTATATATGTGAAGAATATTGAAGAAGAGAATATTAACAAGAAAAATGATGAAACCTTACATTAATCTATCCAACTAAAGTTATTTATAAACCCCAATTTTGAAGTAAAATATTAAGATGAGGACTTTTATTAACCTTCTTTTGAGGTGGAATACAACTAGGGGTGGAACCAGCGTAGATTTAGAGGGGGCCAAATTTTTTTAAAAAAATATATACATCGGTTTATAGTTCTTAAGTTTTTTTTTAAAATCTTATTATTGAAAAAAATTCATAAGATAATATCTATAAATAAAAAAAATAAAAATAAAATTATTTCAAGTAAAATAATATATTTATTTATATTAATTTGTGCATATACAAAATTGTCATGTTATCTAGCACTAATTATTGAGAGACAAATATTTTTTATTCATGTGTATGCATTTGTGTATATGTATAAATTTATAAAGTTTATTTGTGTTATTTTATTCCTATTAAAATTTTTATATGTTGTCGATACTATTGGTCACTGTGTTCTTTATCCAAATCAAGGTATACTATATTGGTTTTCTTTTCCTTGGGTGGAAAACCAAGTTATGAGTTAACATGGATATTCAACAAGTAAGTTCATCTTTATAAAAATTTGGTTCTAAAAATATTTATACTTTTTTAATTTTTTTCAATTTACAATTGATCATGACAATTTATCCATATATGTATAATATATGGACCCTATTGACCATGACAATCTATCCCCTTAATATATATCAAAGTTGGACAGGTTTTTTTTTGGGGGAGGGGGGGGGGGAGCCCCCTTGAACTACTTCTAGGTCTGCCCCTAAATACAACCTCCTAACCTCTAATTAAATATAATGCTCTTTATATAAATTTTAGAGTTATCAACAATTAAGTTATTAATACTAATCACTCTAACTAATTCAACACCCCTATCAAGTTGACAACACTCTTTAAGATGTTCAACTTGCCAACACCAAATATAAGGGTGGAGTAAGAACTAAACCAATCAATTTTAATTTGCTAAAACAACTTGAAGATATCTTTAAACTTGCATTTCATCTTTCTTATTGTACTGTATTCACCATCTTGATCATCACTTCACTTCCTTGAACTTAGTGCAATCATCAGTGATTATATGCTTTTGATCATTTGACTCTTTCTCCTTTCAAACTTTGAATAGGATAAGGAAAAACTTTGCCAACTTTCAACCAATCAACACTTTCTTTGCTAAATTCGGATGCCACAATGCCTTCTCTCTGTTCCTCTTGAAATCAATCCCACAGCTACCAAATCAAAGGAGGGATCCACCATATGCGTTGTTCAATGATTTTGCTTCGTCTGTGTAAAAGAATCTACTACCTTCCAAAACTGTATTTTGAACATCAAATCCCTTTATGTCTTTCCTGAATGTACTTCGAATATTTTCTTCCGGTGTTTTGGGTGCTCTCTATGCATTGGCTCAGCAAGAAAGCACCATTGCTCGCTCAACAATAAGGACCATGAACAGAGAGCAATCGTTCTAACTTAGATGCCCAATTCATTGAGTTTACCATCAGCTCTTCATTCCTCCAAACACATAAATTTCACAGGGATTCCAGGTTCATCAACCACACGACCACACAGCCATCTCTGGCAGCACCATCAATCTTGGTCAAAATAAAGTAGTAGCACCAACAACCACATTAAAACTTTCATGCTCGTCGCAACATATTCAAACTAGTGTTGCCATCTATAACTTAAGAGAATCTCATTGGGTGCGCCAGGAACTACTTTACCACCAGCCCTTCGACAAGAAATCAACTCCCCTCCCCCCCTTTTTTTGTTTTTTAGCAACATACCAAGAAATGAAGGAATCAAGCTGAACCCAAATTTCTGAGACCGAGTGAGATAATATGCAAGAAACCCTCAGGAGTAGAATCTCACGTACCCTTTTCTTCATCTCAAAGACTCTTCACTAGAAGAATCCTGCATATAGATGGCTATGCCGGACAATACGTTCACCTTATTCCTGAATCTCCCTCGCCATTGCAGCCATCCTTCCAAATTTCATTTTTCGACCTGTTCATGAAAACAATCCCATTCTTGACACCAATCGAAACGAATGGTCCACAAACTACAGAGCTTTCAAGATCAGAGGCAATCCTTCCTTGAATCTAACCTCCGGCTGTCATCAACGACTTGGCACACCTGACGATCATCATCAAGGTTATGACAGAGAAACTACTCATAATGTAAAATCTTGAAGCCCCAATTACGTGCTACAAGAGTCGAAGTCTGATAAATAATTGTCCACAACGTGCCACTTGGATAATGATAGGATTACATCAAGTGAAGAATCTAGTTTCTTTATTGTCTTCTCCTCCTCCCAAAAAAGGACAAGATTGCATCTTAAAATTGTATACAAAAATATTTGTACAATTTTTATCCATCAATTATAACAAGTGTCAAGCATCCAAAGTTTGCAGTAAACCATGGCATGAAAGGAGGCAAGACTCAAACATATGAAATTCGCACGTCAAGTAAGCATGATGAATGATTGAATGACATGACAAAGAAACTTGTATAGCAGCCAGCAAGTTCAGGAAATGGTGCAAATTAATACAACAGACTTGACTTACACCTTTTTTCCTTCTAGTCAACTTCCAATAGCTCCATCAAATCCTTACATCTTTTATTTGAAGTGTCTGTTGTTTTTTCTTAATGTCCAAAATCTCAGCCCTTCATTTCAGCTAATAATCACAAAAATTTCATCTAATTTCTCCTTCAAATGAAAAAATAAAAGAGATTTTATATATTAGAGGAGACAATAGAAAGAAAAGCAGGCACCCCAAATCCCTTGTTTCCTTCTTTGTACACATCAAGTACGCAAGCAAAAGTGTCACTAACTACTTATAAAAATATTATACATATTAATAGCATTAATGGTATCCTTTAAATTAAGAATTTTTCACTTCATCTTTATATTATATTAGTAGGAACCAGCATGGGGATAATAGCTAGCGTTGTACCCACAGAACCTGATTGAATTTCAGAGGCTCCTTCTCCTCCTCCTCGTCTTCTTCTTCTTGTTCCGCCTCATCAGCATCTGTCCTGAGTTGAGGAAGCACCGATGTTGGAGATGAAGTACTGGAGTCATCCCCTGAATCCTTGGCTGCAGGCTTCACTAAAACTCTCATTTCTGGCCTCTTTGTCACTTCCAAGTCTGCTTCTTCCACCATACGAAACACCAGTGCCGCTTCTTCCAGGCGCAGCCATACGCGTCTCAACGGGTCATACATGAGTCGCGGCTTCATCGAATGCACACCATCACAAACTTGTAATTGCCACGGGTTCAATTGTATGGCATCACCAGCAATATCTCTGACAAAAATCGCAGCACCAGTATATATGAGAATGCATACGTATGTTTCATGGATTTGCCCAACCATTGCTAGAAGATGTGCTCCTGGACGGACTCTAGTTATATTCCCTTAGGTCACAATTATTAGATACCTCTAACTACCATAACAGAATTAATAAGAAGTAATTAAATCATTAATTTTGTTTAAAAATAGAATAAAATTTTAATCTTCATTGCCCTTATTTAAATGAAAAGTTCTCAAATTTGCATTACATTCTTTCTTATAATTAATGAGTTTAAATAAAAATAATATTTAAAAAATATAATTAATACCTCATCATAAGATGTCTTATACTATATTAAGGACAAAAAATTATTTTTAGAAGGTGCCCGGAGTAGTATATATAATAAAAAAGGAACTATTGAGATTATGATTTAAATCTTTATAATCATTTATGATTATTTTTATATATCATCTTGTTTTAAACCTATTTTATTTTTATTTGAAATTTTAGGAAATATTTATTATTAGTCAAGATAATATTTCTTTAAGATATGGCATTTTATTGCTAATCTTGCCTATTTTATCTCTTTCCCTTTATCGGGTGGTGGTTTCTCATTCCTAACATCAAGATGAAAAGTTGGGGAAAAACTTAGAAAAGAAATGGACTCCATGCAGAAATCTCTAAGAAAAAGAGTCAATGATGTTTATAAAATCAAAAATTGTAGACCAAGTTAGTAGCAATAATTTTTTTCGAGAGTTTTTCATGCAATTTAGTTTTCAGCAATTCCCTATGCAAGTACGTTTTTTTCCTTCTTGTTCAAACAAGAAGGAAAGGAGATAGGTGATTTAGTGTAAGACCTTGAAAATTCCGATGGTGGGGTTCCTGAAATTAATTGGGACATAGGAGAACCGAGATTAATCCAGCCATTTTCGTTTGTTACCAGGTTCTTTCCTGAAGAAACATCATCTTGATTTGAGACTTCCTGCAGGAAATCAAAGCCATTTGCATAAGACTTAGGAAGCAAATCAATAAAATCAACGAATTTATACTGAATTTAGTCACCTACAGCTTGATGAGACAAAACAGAACAAGTATCATGTTCTTCACTGCTTTGCTGACTATCCCCAGATAGGCTTTCCCTTGAAACTTCTCCAATCCTTGTGGAATGTTGCTCCTGCGAAAAGAAAATTGCACAGGGATAAATACATGAATTTTTATTTGAACAGGAAATGCTCATTTCAACAGTCAACTTCTATTTCTAGAATATTTAACTCTAAACACACCCAAACAAAACAAAGAAAGACCTCTGCATTGTTGCACTCATTTGCAGGATCAACTTGAAAGCAATGAAAGTCATGTGGACCAGTGGAACCAATCTCTACTTGGGAATCTGAATAGCTGCGAAAATTGATGAGCACATAGCTAAATCCTACTGCAATCACGGAGAGAATCCCGCTGATCTCAATAAGTTGTACGGAAAAGCATGCCAGGAAAAAACTAAAGAGCCCTGTTTCGAATCCGAGCTCAAATTTCCTGGACATGGACAACGACATCAAAGCAAATGAACCGTACGAGATTGTGCTCAAAGCATCTGGTTTTCCACTCACAGTTTTGTCACGAACAACAGAGTACAAACAGGTGAGACCAAAATTGAAAAATACCATGTGACCTTTTAGCAGGAAATTCCCTGAAACTCGAATTCTCCTTGCAAGCAAGGCGATGAGCAAGATAACTGAGCTGACGGATAGATAAATGAGGAAATGGAGAAAATCCCATTCTCCAAATAACTTTTTGAAGGTGGAGCTCAGGGCAAAACAAACCAGGCCGGTTATAGCTGATAGACTCCCCATGAAATTCCAAAACTTGGACTGGTGATGGAACAATCTCCAAATAAGATCTCGCATAGTGTTCTTTCCACTGAAGCAGGCTAAGATGATCAAGAATAAATGGAAGCTAAGGTTAGTTAAAGTATTGGAGAGCTGAAATAAAGAGAGATGCTCACATGGAGTCAAATTCACCTTCGGCACTGGCTAGAATTGCAACCAAATTAAAGAGGAAGAAGAGTTCTTGGAGAAAAGGTGCTCCCTTCTCCCCTATCTTTCCGCGTTCGCATTCGGAGAGCTGATCACACGTGGCCAAATCGTGGCCTTTGATTTTATCCTGAAATGATCTATACCGTTCATTTTAAATTAATTTTTAAATATTTTAAATATTATATTTAGTAATATAAAAATTATAAAAATTCTGGTATTAAACCTAGATTGTATAGAGTATATTTATACAATATGTAAAAATAATAAAAAAATTTAATATTAAACTGAGTCATTTAGATTGTAGCTGAATTCATCATAGTACATTTGAATAGTTAAATTTTATAAATTATAAAAATTTTAATATTAAATTAGATCTTTCAGATTAAATCTGTACCAACCAGATTTATAATAAATAAATTGATTAAAAAATTATATTTTTAAAATTTTTTATTTTGATAAATGTAATTACAAATAAAAAAATTTAAATTTAAATGATGTAGATCTCATCAAATATTATGAGTATGATGATCCTCATTTTTGGAGTACCGAAAACAGTCCAGATTTAATATCAGGATTTTTTTTTGTACTCAAAAAAAAATATCAGGATTTTTTGTAATTTTTATATTAATAAATATAATATTTAAAGTATTTAAAAATTAATTTAAAATAAACGGTTGAGATCATTTCAGGATAAAATGAAAGGTTTTGATTCAGCCACGTAATGATAAGCGCTCGGTGCTCATCGCAGATGCAAACGCGTGCGAGAGTAGTTCTTTTCTTTGAATTTCTCAAAGCCAAACTTAGGAATTGGCGCAAAGCAAACCCACCAATGTATAAAAAGTTAAAACATTAACCATTGTCAAATTCATGCCTAAGCAATCAATGTTCTTAACTATGACAGAGTGGGAATACAATATTTTAGCTTGCCTTGGAAATAATATAAAATTAGAGGAGGGGTGGAAGATAAGGAGAGCTGGAAATAAGAGCTAAACTTAAAAAATTATATATGAAGACTCTATATAAATAAGAGTTTAAGTTTTAAAAATTAAATTTTTTTAAAGCAATCGAGTTTAAGGATCTAGCCCTAATAAGTCTTATGAAAAATAGCCCGGGCTTAGGCAGCCTTTCAAGCCTTAATAAACTTGATTATTATACGCACATACATACATATATTTAATTAATAATGATATAATTTGATTAATATTTATTGTAAATAATAAACAAGTAGTAGCAAAGATAATTGATATTGAATCTCCACCTCCAACAAGTGAATTTACATTTGAGGGATCTAACATTTTATTTTTAAATGATGATGAGGAGAATTTAGATTTACATTGATAAAAATTTTAATCTTCATCTTAAATTTAAAATTTTAAATCTTTATCAAATTTTATGTTAAATTATATGTGAGACTTTGATTTGTTTCATATTTAATTTTAAAATATTTTATTTAAATTAAAATGTTAATTTTTTTTTTGAGAAAACGGGTTTAAGGGCCCAGCCCTAAATCTTTTAAATAAAAGTCAGGTCTCAGAATCAAGTTAAATTTTGGATAATCAAGTTTTAGAGTTTGAACTTTTAAAAGCTAGGCTTGCCTAAATTCACACCTTTAGAAACATGATTCTACCATTTCAAACAAATTTGAATAACCCTGATTTTACAATATTCTTTTTAATATTATAATTATTTTATATTAAAAGATACATCAATAGCTCATTAAAATAAATTACTATTACTTACCAAATCGCGCATTGACATGAAATAAAAATATTTTTTCTTAAAGTTATTATTTTATACAATTAAAAATGAACAAATATTTCATGTTTAGTTTTACTAAAACCACTTTTTTATTTTATATAAATGTGTCTTGTTATTGGAGATAAATCTTATTTGAAATACTTGTAAGTATTTTTTTTAGCGAGATTTCAAATCTTAATTTTATCATATTATGAGAAATAATTCTTTTTCGTTAGACTCAATTTTGGTTGATAAAATTTTGTTTTTATGTTTAAAGAAACAAGCATATACTGGTACATTGTGCGTATAAAATTACTAGCACCCTCATTGAAAATGACTCTTCATCAAAGCAATTTAATAATGTATGGAGGAAAGGAAGGCAACTTAGATTTTTTTTTTTTAAACTACGAACATTAAATACACGCACATTTCAACTAAACATTTCTATCTAATCAAATATGAAAAAAACTCATGTATTTAATTTTATACACTTAATATATTTTTATTTAATCAAATCAAAATCAAGATAAATGAGTTTTAGTATGTGAGAATTAATGCGGGCATGGTGGGTTTTCATGGATTTGTTTCAACCATTGTTAGAGATTGTGCTCTTCTCTTGAACTCTAGCCATATATATAACATAAAAAGAGCGAAAAAATGAAGCATCAAAGTAGAGGGAAATGAACTCATGCAGAAATTTAGTTCGAAAAGGTGTCACTAATATTTATAAAATAAAAAATGCAAAAGACTAAAGAGAGTAGCATCATCATCATTATATCTTTAATAGTAGTTCCCTTGAGCCATACACTTGAAAAATGGCTTCATGGCTCTAGACACAATTTATTGTTCATAGAGCCAATAATTATTTTTTGGGCTTTATGCAGTGGTGGCTGATATTTTAGGCTCTGGAAAGATTGTTAACATTGGCCTTTTTTAAAAAGCCTACCTCTCTCTCTCTCTCTCTCTCTCTCTCTCTCTCTCTCTCTCTCTCTCTCTCTCTCTCTCTCTCTCTCTGATGAAAAAAGACAACAATCAGCCTAAGGTTGATTTAAACAACAAGCATCTAATAAAAAACTATTTAAAGTAGGAGAAGGACTAAAAAACATATGCAATCCAAGCTAGCCTTGCAAGGCTTGCTTCGTAAGATGATCAGTAGTTGTGTTTTTGGTCCTCATCAAGTGATTGACAGTAATGTCCCATTCACGGCCAGTATGCCCAAGCATGAAGCTGGACAAGAAAGAACTTGGATGATCACGGATGATTCCCCCGCAACCACCATTCTTCGTATGAGGATTAAAACCTCTATCGGTGTTAATTTTGACCCACCATTATGCTGGTGTCATCTAAGATAAAGGGCTCTACAAATGAATAGTCATACTCATATTGATATTACAAACCTTCTTCTGATAAAGCCTTATACTTCTCATGACCAACATAGCCTATGCAAAGATAGTGTCATTATCTCTGTTCTTATTCTAAAAAATACAATGATTCCATCATTGTTAAAGGAGCAAACAATTGATTGTGAATAATTCCCTTCACTCCTTCCTTGGTTTGTGACTAGCATTATTTAAATTCCACTGAATTTAGTAGTCATATGAAAGGTCAAAAAATACATCATGAAAAGTAGGATTAAGCAACTTATACTAGTAAGCACAAGTTTGCTGGTAGTCGCACAAGACATGAAAAGCATCTTCAGTGTAGTCAGAACAGCAGGGACACTTGTCATTCTCAGTCATCCAATGTTTCCAACATGCTTCATTAATAAGTAATCTATTATGAGAAGCAATCCATAAGAAAGATTTGCACTGTTGAGGAACTATAATCTTCTAAATTCTCCCCCACTATGCTCTATTAGGCTCATCATGTTGCTACATATAAGAATATGTTGACTTAACAGAAAAATTACCATCCTTTTTCCACTTCCACCTAACATCAGAACTTCTATTAGTTAACTCCGCACTCTCCACCACTTTCTCCCAAACATTCTTAATCTTAGCCAAGTATTAGATCATTGTCACTTTTTATTAATCACCAAGATCATATTGCTGCCATAGTTGTATTTTTCTCTAACAACCTTAACCTAAAGATCATCACTTTGTTTCATCCTTTTCCATCCAAGTTTCATTAATAATGCTTGATTTTGGGCTCTAGCTTGACGAATACCCAAACCATGAGTTTTTTTTACTTTGGCAAATATTCACCCAGGAGATAAGATGAGTCTTCCTTTTATCTTTTGCAAAACCCCAAATAAAACTACTATTTAAGCTGTCAATAGTATCACAAGTTTGAATTATAAGAAGAGACATTTGCATGGTATAAGCTGGAAGAGCAGAGCTTATTGTAGAAATAAGACTTGTCCTTACAGCAAGTGAAAGAGAAGAAGTCTTCTAGGCAGATAAGCATTTTTGACCTTATCAATAACATCAATAAAGGTATCACTTCCTATATAAGTTTAGTGTAAAGATTTACTCCAAGGTAATGTCCTAAATTTACAAATCTCGTGAAACCTAAGGTAGAACTTAACTCCTCCTATTGTGTATTGTTTACTTTTTGGAGAAATATACACGCATCTTAGAGGCATTCACCTTCATCCCTGAGCTGTTACAAAAATGACTCAGACAATCATGAATGACATCTACTTAAAATAGTGAAGCTTTAGCAAATAAAATGGAATCATTAGCAAAGAATAAATGGGATATTGGCGAGCCTGTTCTCTCAAATCTAACAGGAATCCATTCTTCATCCTCTATTTTCTCTTGAATTAAGTGTACTAATTTCTTCATGCATATGACAAAAAGATAAGGGGAAATTGGATCTCCTTGATGAATACCTCTAGAAGGAGTAAATATATCATCTTTACTAACATTTTAAAGCAGCTATATCGACGTAGATGACACATATTGTGTGATTAGTTCTCTCATGTGATTAGAAAGATTAAGGCTTATCAAACAATCAGCCAAGAAACCCTAATTAATATAATTATAAGCCTTCTTCAGATCAATTTTAATAGCCATGAATCCCTTCCACCCTTGCATAATTCTCATAGAATGAATAACTTCTTGAGCTACAATAATGTTATCAAAACTATGTCTTTTTAGTACAAAGCTACTTTGATTAGGGGTTATAATAGCAGGAAGAAAATTCTTCATCCTTAAAGTAATCACCTTAGTAATAATTTTGAACACCATATTACACAAATTGATAGGCCTCAAATCTTTCAAAGTTTCAAGTGGATCTTTTTTTGGAATAAGCACAATAAAAGTACTATTTACCTCTTTAATGGCATTAGCCAATATGCTTCCACTGGCTTTAATAAAACACTGTACCAAAACCATCAGGCCCTGGGGACTTCATAACCCCTATACTTTGTACTGCTTCTTAAATCTCAGCATCTTCAATATCACGGCCAAAGTGCATTAAAGATTCTTCATTAATCTTTGGGAAGTTAATTTTAGAATCAAGATGGGGTTGAGAGATTTCATCTTCAAAAAATAATTACTTGAAATATCATGTGGCCGTATCTCGAAGTTCTAACTCCTTATAAATCCAATCTCCCTCATCATTTTTAAGTGTCCCCACCCTATTCAATTTCCTCCTGCCATTAGTGACCATATGAAAATATTGAGTATTTTGATCGCCTAGAAGAGCCCAGATACTCTTAGCCTTTTAAGCCCATACAATATTCTCTTGGAGTAGAATATTTTAAAGTTCAAGCCATAAATTAGATTGAAGCTTGACAAATCTTTCATTTCTACCACTACTCCCAATAGCCTTTGAAATACCTTCAAGCCTTTTAATAATATTTCTCTTCCTTGCTTCAGTATGCCAAAAAGTGATTTTATTCCACTCTGAGCATTCAATAAGAGAAAAAGATTCAATTTGGTCATTTTAAGGTTTTGACCAATCCCATTAATCATCACTAATTTTTCAAATTTGTCATGAAACACTCAAGCAGTAATGAATCTAAATGGTTTATCTCTGGATCTAGTAGCACACTCATTATTTAACCAAAGTAAAAGAGGATAGTGGTCAGAAGAAAACTAATGAAGATGAGTTATTGTAACATTATGAATTTTTTCAAGCTAATCAAAATTTGCAAGCACACAATCAAGTCTACTTTCAACATCTCCTTCACCTCTCTTCCATGTAAATGCTAGACCATAAAACCCATATTACTAAGTCTAACATCTTTAAACTGAGCTGTGAAGTCTTTATCTATACACACTCTTTGAAGTACTATAATGTATCTTTCCTCATGAAGGAGTGTAGCATTAAAACCTCTAGCTAAACACTAGGCTCTTGGGACTTCTTCCTTCAAGCATTTCAAATTTTGCCACAGTATTCTCCTAGTATTAATATTAGGAGTAGCATAGATCAAAGTCATCCACTATAAGTCTCTATAAATATTTTTTACTTTAAGATGAATGAATTGAAAGTTAAGTTTAACAATTGTAACTTTTAATTTACAGGGGTTCTATAAGCACCAAAGGCCACCACGATATCCTTCAGTATCAACAATTTCCTTTTACTAAAACCCAACTTCATAGCCATTTTCCCAGCCTTCTCACCACTGCTCCTAGTTTAAAGAATAGCAATAAGGTCCAAATAATAAGTCTTCTTTAATTCTTGAATGATTTAAGGGAACAGTTTGGTACCTGTTCCTCTAGAATTCTAAATTATCGAATTCATTAAACAACAATTTGATTAATGTTGGGGTTAGAGTGCCCCTCCTCATCCTCTTGGCATAGCATATTAATATTATTATCAAGTGTCGTTTTACCATGTGGCTGATTTTCTTGGGAATAATCCATACTATGTCTATCATCATTATGTGGCCCAAAACTATTAGAGACAAATTAGACTTATTGGATTGAAATAGACTTTTCCACCTTTGGCCCTATTGACTTACTCCTTAAAATTTCCAATGGGTTAGAAGTAGCAAAGGCGAGCCCACTGACCATTGTAATTTTCCATTCATCTATTGCAGGAGGTAGATTTTCCTTCCTGTGTGCTTTCACTTTAATAGGTGCCTTCCTCTTGTGCCTAACAAGGACCCGCCTACTTCTTCTCTCTGTTGTCAATATCAAAAGTATAAAGTTGATCTTATTTTCAAATTTTTTTCCCCTTTCATCACTCCCTCATTCGGCCTGGGTTTTTTATTTTGAAAGGTCCTCTTGCCCATTGCTCTCTTTCTACCTCTACTACAAGAAAAAGCATACGAAGGCCTCTCCCTCACAACTTCCTTCCTTCTGTGTTTTCCCCATCATTATTCACTTTAAAAGTATTGTTAAATCAATTTATATCCTCAAGATCTTAGTAGCTGAAGCTGCAAGGCGAGAGAGAATAGGTTCTTATTCTCTTCTCCATTTTCATTCTCAACAATCTACATATGAAATAGCAATAACGGTGGAAAGAGAATATATAATTTACATAGCATATCAACTCTCTCTGCTTGATCGAGGTTTAATCTATGCATATATATATATATATATATATTTCCTTTATAGCAAGCAACTGTTTGTTTGTTTGTTTTATTTATTCATTTATTTATTTACTGTTTGGAAGATATTTTGAAACAAGTGAGACTAGTATTGGTGTGGCGTTTCTCTCGCAAGTCCGCACTGAGCTTCCAGTCAAACCTTTGAGATGAAGATGGGACCCATAGCGAAGAAGGGACTTAACAATTATGTTAAACAGCTCTAGCAAGACCCTCTCCCAACCAAGGTTTCACCTTTCCTCTTTCTATTTTTCCTGCTTTTAATTCCATTTCTGTTGACCCTTTGTTTAGTTGAAAGGTCCGTTCCCTTCTATTTGGAAATGGAATGGTGAAATATTATTTGGGTTCAATTTTATGAATTTTCTTGCATTATAATTTCCTTCTGGGGATCAAACTAGGTAATCATAATGGGAGTGTTGTCTTAGATCAATGATATAGTGTCTCAGAAGCTTATTGGCATATGAAAAATCTAACTTAGATGGCTTCTTCTTAAAATAGTAAGTCTGTAATCTTCAGTATTTATATGTAAGAGACACATTGGATTATTGAGAAGTGAAAAAATAAATTGGTTTAGAAATTAAGTAATTAAGACAAAGTGGACCGCTTGAACATAGCTATTTGTAGTAATGCCAAATCAAGTATGTATATGACATATTTTGTCCCTTGGGAGATATTTGTGCACCTCGTGGTTACATTTTAATTTATGAATGAAGAGCCAGGACAGATAAGAATAAAAGTATCACAAGTTTCCTATCTAATGAAGGTAAAAGAATGTGTGAAACTAGAAAAAAATGTTGTAAAAGAGTCCAAGAGCAAGGGCCTTCGCTATTATTTTTGTGGAGAATCTATGAGCTTCGTTTCCATGATAATTTTTTTTCTTCTGCTAAAATGAGAGGTTATTAACTATATATTTTTTTATTTTTTAAATTCATTGAATTGTTGGTGAAAAAAATTTGTGATTTATTTATAGTCTTCAAGAATTGGGATAATGAAAGGGTTGAGAATTGTAGTGTATTTTGGGGGAGGGGAGAATCCTAGAGCATTTTTTCTAACTAGTTTATTTCTTTTATCATTGGTGTAGGGATTACGGAGAGCATTGAATGGAACTTTGTTCGTGTCATTGATTGTTGTTGCAAGAATTCATTTATATGATCAGCACCTGGGATAATTGGCTTGGGCTTCATGGTAACAACTCTAATATCCATTATGACTGGGATAATTGCTGCCCTTTTGTGTAAAAGTTTATTGCAATCATGGGGGGACTTGTCTATGGGAATTCATCAATCATAAGAGATATCATAGGATACAACATAAACACTAAACAATATAATAATATCCATCAACATAAACATTTTTGAGATTAAAATTTCTTTCTGTGCATCTCAATAAGAGAGAGAGAGAGAGAGGTATGCAACTAATTGCAGATTCAAGACTATTCTCAAATTAAGAATTTAAGCCCCTTTAGCCACTAAAGGAAGATATAATCCATAACTTAAATAGATTAAAACATAGACAATGACAACTAGGATATGCAATCTATTAGTTTTTGTGTCTTGATTTCCTTCATTGATTTGATTTTTGATTTTGTAAATTTTAATACTGATTTCCTTTGTACAAAAAGAAATCTGCTACAACCACAACTTGCAAATATAAAAGGCCTCTTACAATGCTTACTTTTAATTATGTTGCATTGTGCAAGTCATTGGGAGTGCCAGCTGTCAATTCACTCTCAATTCAATGAGTTTGAATAAAGTCTACACTTTTTATCTGAAAACTTTTAGACTAAGCTAAAAGAGGATGCAGTAGGAAAGATAATATACCACAAGGATCATCAAACTTTTGTGCAAACTTATTGTATGGAGTCATAAAACTATTATCTCAAGTCTACATCATTACCCAATTTATGCTAAACAGCGTTGATAATCTCAAACAGTTTGTTCATATCTATACGTATATAATTAACGTCACACCCTTCTTGAAAGGTACCTTCTTTTCATTTGTGATAATGGCAATTTGTGAAATATAGTTTTTGATTTTAAACCATTATTTAAGTTTTATTTCTTTTATCCATCACACATCTTGAAGAATGTTAAAGACAAGGAAGGGATATAAATATCATTTCTGCTACATAGTTAATGTCTCTGATCAGAGGGAGAATTTTTGTATCCCTATTTGGTCATATAAATTCTTATATTCTCATCTTGATAAATTACAAAAGCTGGAAAGCCAATTCTTTTTCTTTTTGGGTACAAGTTGGAAAAAAAATTTTAAATCTTATTTTTGTTGCTCTATTTTGTCATATAACTTTGAATTATTGCTTTAGTGTCTAAACTGTAGCTTATTGCATTGCTTTTGTTGCCATCAATTTTTTAGATCTAATAACTTGCAAGTATTTTTGCTTCTTTTTTAAGGAGATTGAGATTTTCAAGAGGGGTATAGTGGAAGTTATAGAAAGGTAGAACTGTACTTTCTTGTAATATAAAAAAAGATAGGAGTTGATGATGGCAGTAAGTCTTGCTTTAACAGTGAAACTTTTATGCTATTTTCTCGGCTGCATTTATGTACACTATTTTTTATCATTTTGGTTTGACTATCATGTGAATGTATGTATGGTCTTCTTTAAGTTTGGTCTAACTTGCCTTGCCATGTTCAATGAAAAATTGTGTGAATCATGTGTTCAAATAAAATGCTAAAATGAAAGTTTTATGACTTTATCTTGCATTAGGTAGCATATTTCTTGTAGCCGCTATGGCTTACTTTTTAATAATTGTTTTTGCAATTGCGTTGTTATTCTAGGTGTAAAGTATTGGAAGTTTGATGTGATATTTTATTTCATTTTTATGTTATATATTATATTTTAATGATTGTCATCACTAATAAATTAACTATGACTTACATTGCCTACTATTAATTATTGTAATCTTAATCAAATTGGTTTCTTTCTTACCGATCATCATATTTGCAATTTGCAAGTTTTCAATGAAATTAAAGAACTTCATATTTAGTTACAATTTTTTTAATCTTCCCAAAGTCTTGCCCATTTATCTAAAAAAAAATTATCAAAATGATTTTTTTTGTCCAGCCATTAAAAGCATGTCACTTTGAAGAGTATTTAGCTATTGTACATGACTATATAATCCTGAGGCTTTTTTTTTTTTTTTTGCTATCACAGTACAACACTATATATTAAACAGAAATGCAATATAAAGTTGATTTATTTATAGACTCAATTTCTGTTGTGATAAATGTTAACCTTTCATTAATTAAAAAAATGAAATTTAATATTTATGTTGTATTTGATCATTATTTTAGTTTAACATTTTCATGCATTACATGGGAAGTGAGTACTTTAATAATATGTTTTTGAGTCTACCGAGATTTTATTTGAATTACAATATAGCTTGAATAAATGGTATCCTGCATTAAATTGAAGGGATAATTTTGGTGTTTAGAAATGAGGGGTTAAGATGAGATTATAAATAGTATTTCATTTAAGTTTTAATTTAGAATGAGTTATTATTAAAACTCGAATGGATACTTGTTAATAAAAGACCAATATGTACATAAAGATGACTATGAATGTACATGTTTATTTGCTAAAATGTTGTTGTTTGGGCACCCTAAGGCAGCTTTAGGCCTCGAGTCCCTTGAGTTTACTTTTTTTTCTTGAGGCACTTTAGGCCTTGGGTCCTTGTGATTTCCCTTGTGATGGTTAATACTTCTTTAAGTATTTTCTGTTTATGGTCTGTGCATGTGGTTTCCCATCAAAACTAGCTAGCCAATATCCCTTGCCTTTTAAAACTTGGTGTATCTTAAACGGTCCTTCCTATTTAGGAGAGAACTTCCCTAGTGCATGATCCTTAGTCCCAAAAAGGCAGGACTAGCTTCTACACAAGCTTGTTAAGTTGGAATTTCTTTCTTTGAATCCTTCTATTGTAAATTTTTAAAATCTCCCTTTTTTGCATGACCATACAGTCTAGTGCTTGGAGTTATACTTAATCTAACTAGACTAACTCATTTGTCATCACCTTATTATATTCTTCTAGGCTAAAATTTAGGCTTCTAAAAACCCTTAGGGAGGCACTACTATTTCTAAGGATAGCATAGCCTCATGCCCCAATGTCAAGGCATATGGGCTCGTGCTAATGGCTTTGCTTTTAGAGGTTCTGAATGCCCATAATGCTTTTAAGAGTTTTTTATGCCATCCTCTAGGGTGCTTATTAATCTCATTGGGTTCTATCTCTAGGCCAACATCCCACCCTGTAGGTTTTCCTATAAATAGTTTTTCTGTATATAAGGGTGCCGAATACTTGATGAAGTAATTGTATTTGCCTAAAGCCTCCCCTACACAGACTTTGGTTCCCTATCTTTATAAGCTCATGGCCTAGGTACTTTTAAATGATCATGGACCCTCTTACCTTGGCCTGTGTTCTTTCAGTTATAGCCCTAGGGTTGTCTCCTCAATCCCTCAGGTCCCTGCACTCAACACGGTCTCTTCAAGGCATCTTGCATCTACCATATTTACTGTCGCAAATGGAGGGAAAGGGTCATTGTCTACTTTCATGGCCTCTTCTTTCCTTAGGAATTTTAACACCCCTTATTAAGTTTATCTCGTAGCACATTTTTGAAAGCCTAACAATTGTTAGTAAAGTGGCTCTATGAGTAGTAATACTTGCAGTATTCTTTCCCTTTTCTCTCTTTATGGAAAGGTATCTTATGATCTTCTAGTAAGGATATGAATTTTTCCTTTAGAAGGAAATCAAATATCTCCTTTATTTTTATGGTGTCAAACATGTATTGTACTGAATTTGGTTTCTTGGGGCTCTCTGATGTGGCCTTCCATTTTAGGGCTAGGTAAATGATGCCCCCTGTGGTCTTGAGCTTAGCCACCGCAATATTTGTTTCATTGAAGTAGGTTCCTATTGAAGTACATTTACAATAAAGCTCTTCTTGTAATAGCTCTTCATATCTGTACACCTATGCTGAGAGTTCATAAAAATCTCAAAATTTTTTGCCTTGAATTTCTTGCGCAAGTAAATGTCAAGCTCGTTCTATGCTAACTATACAAACTCTGTCTCTGGTAGTGGCATATTGCATTGCCCATGAGCTTCTTAAACCTTACCAAGAATTGATCTACAAATTCATATCTTGTTGGGATGATTTACACTGCTCTACAATGCTTACTTCTGGTCGAGTTTTGTAAAATTATATGTGGAATTTGTGTCCCATTTCTACCTAAGTAAGCATTGATTTTCGTAGTAGTGTAGTATACTAAGTCATGGCCCATTAGGGAATTAGGAAACAATATGAGCTTTAAATTACTAAAGTTGTTGTAATTGGCTATATCACCATATTGTATGGTGAAATGACTAATGTGCTCTTTAAGTGTGAAATTTGGGATACAATAGCCCCTAGGGTAGGGAATCTCTTGGTCTATGTGATCTATATATGGCTTAGTAAATGTAGGCTGGCTAATAGGTTTTAGACCTAGCCTATAGATGTCTTGTATGATGTCTATGAGAGCATCCTATTAAGCATCATGTCTTTAGGAGGAGGGTCATTCAAGCATTATGAGGCGGATGCCATATGCCCTATGTCACTTGCCAGATTTTCTTGGACATAATAGAGATAATTATTATAAGGGTGAATGTGAGTGAATTGATTTGTGTTAGGGGAATTTCTTATTGATGTGCGACCTCTAAGGCTTGTAGTAATAAGTAAAGGGCCTCTAGTAAGTTGCCTCCTGAGCGGCTCGTGACTTGAGCCTACTTCATTGTGTTTCCCTCTCAATGAGGCAACTATATTATGATGCCTTTATGGATGGCTTGCATCATAATCTATTGACATTCTCTTTCATGTCTTTCTATTGTTTCCTAAATTAAGGCATAAAACCTCTAACTTTCTTTGGCTTGCTTATCCATAAGGGCATTGGCTTGCATAAAACCTCTTTCACATCTTTCTCTATAATCCACTTCAGTACCTTTGAGACTAGATCATTGGACACAATCAAAGGGTTGCAGATTGGTTTTGTGTTAAGTCTTGATGTTCGACTAGCGCTACCACTAGATAAGGTGGTCTCCACATGCCTACATGGCCTCGTTTCCCTATTGGGGCTAGCTAAGTCTCCCTCGTGACTTGCAACTGTTACACTAGCTAGCTCCTTATTATGAATGCCATCTGGCATTCTAATAATGGGTCATTCAAGCCCTTCAACTTGGATTTCCTACTCTATACTAGTAAAGTCGTCCTCCTGCTTGTTGGAACCAGGTAATTTCTTTTCTTTCTTTTCTCTTCGTGGTCTAGGCATCTTAATACACAAGGTGCCACTAGGAGTGCCAAAAGATTGTTTGCATTTGGGAAACTAATCAACCAAACTAATTGAAAGACCAGGCATGCCAGAGATGCTAAGTCTCAAATAAAATTTGGTTCCTATGCTCCATTACCTCAATTCACTCGGATGCAGAGATGCAAATTGAGATAGAATGAAACAAATTTGATTAAACTAGTGTGCGTGTAGATGAATCACAAAGGCTAAGGCTAATGATTAACAAAGCACGAAGCTCGTATGAGTTTGTAGATGTTTTTACATGAGTTTGGTGATTATCCTTTCTGCTAGCTACTACTGTTTCTCCTATTTATAGCATGTGTAAACCATTGTTAGCTATTTATAACTGGCAGCCCATGTTCCTGAAATATCTGTGGGTGACGATCATGATCTTTATAGGATTCAGGGCCCATTGGGATCACAATCTCTTATGCGACAACGGTCTAGCTAAGTAATTCTAAATCTTAAGGGATTATAAGACCCATGCTGACTTGGTCAAACCAATTTACCATTATGTGGACCGGGCTTGTCATTGTTGGATCCCTCAATGGGCTTGATACTTCACTTACTTGGTCTAATTCTTATTTTAGCTATTGTGTCCTTTGAATAAGTGTTGTTTTGGTTTTAGCCCAAACATATGATATATATGAGAATATATTGATATGTTTCATGGATTTGCTCCACCATTGTTAGAAAGTGTTCTCTTCTCTCTTGGACTCTAATTACATATACATACATACATATATATATAATTAGAGGGATAAAGTCAAGCATGAAAGTGGAGGGAAAAATTAGAAAAGAAACGGACTCCATGCAGAAATCTAGTTAGAAGTAAGTGTCACTGAGTTTCACATAATTTAGTTTTCAATAATGCCATATGCTTATGCATTTTTCCTCCTTCTTGTACCTACAGACAGTCTAGGAGATAGATGATTCATTTTAGGGCCTTGAAATTAAAAATTCCAATGGTGGCCGGGTCCCTGAAATTAATTGAGGCTCAGGAGAACTAAGAACCAACTGTTTTGATGGTTATCAGGTTGTTTTCCTGGAAAAACATCGTCTTGGTTTGCAGGCATCCTGCAAGGAATCAAAACCATTCACACAATACTTAAGAAGCTATCGAAGCAACGAGACAAATAAAATAAAGACGAGATAACAGAATGATTCTGAATAATTCTCAAATCACATTTCATATTTCCCCGGTACCATCGATACAGTGCCAGCCAGTATATATACACAGAAAATCATTAAAATAAAGACACGTGCACATGGTGAAATGTATTCTAGAAACCTACTTGCTATTTGAACAGACGACCTTGTTTGGATTTGGAACTGACGAAGATAAATTGAATTTGGGCTTGAATAGTATCATTGCATATCTAAAGATTGAAAAGACAAAATTGAACGAGTGTAGTCTCCTTCATTGTTTTGTGGATTATCCATAGACTTGTGGAATGTTGCGCGCGCCTGCAAATTAAAAAGAAAGAAATGCAGAAGGATAAATTGATGGGTCATTAAATTATTCGAATAAGAATTGCTTGTTTGAACTTCTATTTCTGGAATATTTTGCATTGAAGCAAAAAGAAAAAAGAAAAAAAGGGACCTCTGCATGGATGTCTCCATTTGCAGAATCGACTTGAAAGTTGAAAGCAATGAAAGTCACCTGAACCAGCGGAACCGATCTCCATTCGGAATCTGAATAGCGGCGAAAATTCATGAGTGCATAGCTGAATTCTACTGCAATTATGGAGAGATTTTTAAAATAAACCGGAAAAAAAAAACAATTTTTTTCTGACATTGTTATTTTAAGAAGCTTATATATACACCTAAAAATAAATAAATTTATCATTTTTAGTTTTAAAATGACTTTTTAAAAAAAAAAACATACTTAAAGAAACAAGCACATAGTATCAGTTTCAGTTGCGAGCGCAAAATTATTACAACATTACTGAAAATGACCCTTCATCAACAAAGCGATTTAATAATGTACAGGGGAAGGCAGAGAGAACAGGGAGTCTTTTTGAAGAGGAGAAAAAAAAATTTATGCTTTATACAAAAATGCTCCTTCTGAATTATTATAAGTTATTGTTGATTAATTTACGTCTTTTAAAAAAATTAGTTAAGATTTTTATTTTTTTAAAAGTTTTTATACCTTTTTAATTTATTCAAATACTTTCATTAATTATTCAATAAAAAAAGGGCATAATTTTTTTGGCCAAGAAAAAAAGGACATAATTAAATATATATATATATATATAACACCTATCCAATATCCTATATTTTAAATTAAGAAATTTTTTTTAAAAAAATGCTTATATTGTAGTTGGAAGAAAGTAATAAAATGAGAAAAGTATAAAAATTAAAAAAATTCATACAAATTTATTTATGGATCTCGGCTTAAAAGAATATGCTCCTCTACATGTGACCTCATGTTACTTGGAAAATATAGATAGGAGAATATATAAGAGAATCACACACAAGTACTAGTAGCTCATAACACATTAAAACACTCCCTCTAATTAATCTTTACTATAAAACGAAGTTTTGAAAACTTTTTTTTTAATTATAAACATAAGATGAAGTAAAAATAATTGATTTTTTTTTCAACGTTATCTTTAGTTTATTTATTATTATTTGAATTCTTAATATATAATTTATTACAGTCATTAGTTATAAAGAAGGACAAAATTGAAAGGTTATAATTTTTTTTAATTTTAAAGTTATAACGAACATTTTTTAAAAAACACCAAGCCGAAAGTTTGTTAACTTTACTTCGCATTAATGACCAAAGTACTATGATAAAATTTATTAACAATTTAACAAAGCAAAACTCTAAAACCTAAGCCTTTAAAGTAGTAGTCATCTTACTCCATCCATCATGATTTATAAGATAATTTTAGACAATATCACACATACAAATTGAATTGAGTTCATTAAACATATTTTATAATCTTATTTTTTAAAAATGTCCTTTATTTAATACTGTATTTATAAAAAAAATTAAAAAGACAAAATATAATTGGAAGATAATTTTGGAAGAATATCATTAATGAAATTAAACCTTATATATATTTTTTTCAAAGCATTTTATTTTTTTGAAAATAACAAATTTTTTTAAAATATCTTATAATTTGAGATGGATTAATATTCTATTAAGTTATCAAATAATACTAGATTACATTATATCAAGAAAATATTTTTTTTCAAAGAGACTTAATTGATAGGATGAAAGTGTAAATTTAATTATAAATTATTTTTAAAAAAATATTAAATAATTTATACTATCAATTGATACAAAAAAAATTATTAATCATAAAAAATAGAACATCTAACACTTTTTCTCATCTTTGGTCAAATGGCTTTTTATTGACCAATTCTTTGACTGTAAAAAAGAGCTGACATGCCACGTGTCATCCACCCAATCTCGTCTCCTCCCTTCCACTCCGTCTCCTCTTCTCCATTTATACTATCATTTTCTCTGTCTCCTCTTCTCACAGGACTGTATTGGCTCATATGCTATCTCACAAGGCAACTCATGTCTGGGTGACTGAGGATAAGAGCGACAATGCTTTAGTTGGTGATGGAAGAAGACATGATGCCATGAACTAAAAATTAATGGAGCATAACAGTGGCGAGCGCAACACACCCACTCAAGCAATGCAACGTCATCGCGAATTAGAGTTTGCCATTAGTGACTTCTGGTGATGACAGAACCTTCTGCGCAACCTGGTGATGACGAAAAAAAAAAAGTTTATGTCAATTTTGTCCCTGGAAGTTGCAGGATCAACAAATGCATCTAATTTTTTTTTTTTTGAGTTCTTGAAGATATTTACATATTTCCTATACGCCTCAATAATGTCATTCTCACATAGATGGTGATATTTAAACATGCAATTTTGTGAATTATGTATCAAATTTTTATTAACTAAACAAATTCTTGTTAGTCAAAGTATAAAAAATCTGACTAATTATTGAACCGATCAAGATATTAGTTTAATGATTAATAGTTAAAATTATAATCAAACAGTGATCAAATCAATCATAAGCAAAATATTTTATTAAATCAATCAAGACATAATTTAATAATTTATTGGTTCAACTATAAGGTATAAATCATGTTTTTGGATTTTCATGTCATTTGAGTAAATTTTCTTTAGATTTTTAATATATCTTGGCACAATTGTACATATTTTAAATATTCAAGTTAGAAAAATGTGCATATTGTTTTGAAAGTTCAAACCATGACTTTATTTTAGTATTTTGAAGCTAATTTATTGATATTTTAGTTTAAAGTTTGGTTAGATATATTTTTGGACTTTTGTTGATGCTTTTGGAAGGCTTTCGGATAAAAAAATCAAATACATAAAGGCTAAGTTTTTATAAACAGCGAAAACAGTGCAAAATTACCAAAGTCATCTCAAAGTAGTGACTTTCGACGCGACAGCAAAATAAAATGTTTTATTTAGCTGATAAAGTTTGGGTTTTAGAATGCATATATATATATATATATGACCCATTTTCGGCTTTGGCTGCCATTGTAGACTTTTTGGAAGTATTTGGGAGCTTTGGGTGTGCTAAAGCATGAATTTTGATAGAGATTGAGCTTAGGTTTAAAGATTGGAATAGATTTTGACTTCATATCTTGGTTCTTCTTCTCCATTCTCTTTCCTTTCCTTTTGTTCAATGCTTGTGCTAATATATTTATATTTTTTTCATGAGTTTTATGAACATTTGTAGCTAAACTCTTGATTTTAGGATTATTTTGAATTCTTTATATAGATTAAATACTTATTTCTCCTTTGTATTTGTGATTAATGATGTGATTATGTTGATTTTACTCCATACTTAATGTTTTTAGTCGATTGGCCATCAATTAAATTATTGGATTTACTTGATTAATGCTTGAAAGAGTTAGATTGAGTATAGAACTTGAGTTAAATTGTGCAAGAATTTAAAGTTTGTTAGTTGAATGGATGATTTTATTAATAAGGTAAAGATATACTCATTAATCTCACATAGTCACATAGGATTCACGACGAAAATTAGAGTTTAATTAGTTAATTATGAGATTAAGGGATTAATTAAACTAAACACCTACTTGAAGACTCGAGAGAACATTTATGGGTAATTTAGTATCTTTAATTTGCATAATTCATCATTAAGAGCAAAATATATTGGGAGTTGATTGAATACTCTAAAAATATAAAGGATGATAAATAATCTTAAATCTAATTACTTTCAAAAAGTCTTGAATCATTCTCCCTTTTTTATTTTTTAGTATTAATTTAATTTATAAAATTAATTTTATCTAATTATATTTGGCTTAATTTAATTGAATTCACTGAGTTTTTTATTTAGCCGTTTTTTTTAAATAATTTTACGTGAAAATAATACTTATATTTTATTACTTATCACGAACCGGGCACTTGCGGACCGCAATAAATGTTTTTGGACCTCGTGACTCTGTTCTCTTGTGGGTGTGCGCGCGCAAGCGAGCGAGCGAGCGAGAGAGAGAGAGAGAGAGAGATTGTGCTCTGTTTCACAGACTTGTGGGCGGAGCTTTGGTGTTATGAGAGAGAAGATGAAATCTAGGAAGAATGCGAAGCAGACAAAAGATGGGAGGTTGTTTCAGTTGTGAATCTTATAATTCTGAAAATAAATAGTTGACGGAAAGTGTTGGATACTCCATTTTTTTTTTTATAGTTCAGTTCATATCCTTCCTTCTTCGGGTGCAGGGGGTTCCGTTCTCTATGTGATTAAGACGCTGGATTTTGCTCCGGACACGCAATTATTTGCAAACCTGCCACCTCAAGGGTTGTCTTTATCAAAAATTCAAAATCAATCACTATAATTTTTTTCAGAAAAGGAATATTTCTGTTTGTAAATTAAAAAGTATAGTTTTCAGTAAATATTCAATAAATGCTCCTCGATCGGTCCTCCCCCCACCCACCACAATAAAAAAAAACAAAACAAATGTTGCCTCTGTAAAACTACTCTTGTATAGAATCACGCTCTAGAAGATATCTGGACTGAAATTCAATAGTAACGGTGCCTATACTTCGTATTATTATATCAGAGGCTAAGTCACAACAACAACATATTGGTAGAATCATATAGATTACTAATTACTCAATCGCATATGATCTCAGCATATTTATTGGCTTCTTGGCATATATGTTATACACACACGCACGCACGCACGCAGTCCTAAACATTTAGAGACCCAGTAAGTTCAGCGTACAAATGAATATTGAATAACCAATCTGCCAAAGTACTGACGTACCTTCTCTCTTGTCCCTATAATAACTTAATTAATTTCAAACATTGCAGCCTTCTTATTCTCCTCCTCATCCTCCTTCTTTGATGCAATTCTCCCATCTGTTCCGGCAAGCATAGCATACTTATCTTTCCTTGTCAGATTGGTGCACTCAAACCTTAACGTCCCCGCAAGAACTGTCTGAATGTAATTCGCAACTTCAAAACTCGACTTCCCTCCCTTACATGTGAGCTCAAGTGGAAGCTGGTTCAGAAAAGTGATCTCAAATGTTGGCACAGGGTTCATGAACACAAAGTAAGGGTCCAAAATCTTATGCCCTCGAACCGTGGTCCCATTAAACATGGTCTGCTTCGTGTTAATAGCCACAGGAACGATCCTATCGGTTAATTCAGCAAACAGAGCACTGAACCTTAACAGAAACGGTTCTCTACAGGTGGTACCTTCAGGAAAAATCACGAGGTCACCTTCCTGGAGCAGTCTCCTTATATTTTCTGCATCTTTCTCTCTTTCTCTTGACAGAGCAACGGTTTTGATCGGCGACATTAATTCACTGAACTTGCTTATGCTGTAGGTGACACAGCTGACTTTCCTCTTAAGAGCAACTGCGATAACTATAGGATCGACGACCGTACGGTGGTTGCAGACCAAAAGGACACCAGTTTTGGCGTTCTTTGGGGGAGGGGGAGGGGTGCCCTTAACGAGGATTCTGATTCCCATAAGCTTGGAGTTGTACCAGACGAGCTTTTCAGGTAAAGGGATGTTGAGGTATACCCTTAAGATGGAGAGTATGGTGCCAATGGGAAGCCATAGGAAGGTCACAAGCGCCATAACAGGCGTTGGCCTCTGAGCAAAACGACCGTCGTGGAAGATAATGGGACTTAAAAGTTTGTTTCTGGGTAGTGGCTTGCACTTTGTTCTTGGCACTCTATATCCTTCCTGCATATATATTCACAAGACCAATTTAAAATAGTCAATATATATATATATATATATATATATTTGTAAATTGTAATTGATCCACGTAGAGTATGTATATATGCACACATCTGGTTAATAATAACATCAAGGGATTTATGTTTATACGTCAATAATGGCAAACAATGTAAAAAACAGATATTATAATTTATACGGTATTTTTTGACAAAATTTCACCTATGATAAAATTCATTTAATACAGTTCACCATTTTAATTTTTTTAATACATTTTTAAAATTACCTTTCATTAATAGAAGAGTAAAAGAAATCTATTTAATAAGTAAAATAATGAGGAATAATAATTATTAATAAAATTTTATTTTTATCGAAACTCCTTATATTTCAGTACACCAAATCACTTTAAAAATGTTGTATAAATTAAGATGAAGGGAGAATTAATTACTAATTATTGCAAATCTATACCAAACCGCGTTAATATTAGGTTAATTTGACGTCAAGAAATTATGGCAAGTACTCTCATGCATTATTCTTAAGAAATTTTGTCGTTTTCTTTTATTTTCCAACTTCTGTTTTTCACTTTCAAATCATATTCTTCCGAACATGGAGGGGCCATTTGAATATGGCTACAGTAACTAACCGAGAAGAACCGACACGTGGTAAAGATGATTAAGGAATATTGCGAAATAATATCATATCTAGATAAGGACCAAGTTCTCCGACACGTAATTTAGGTGGAAAGTTAAAAAAAAACAAAAAAGAATTGAAAGAGGCACTTGGACAATGCCACGAGTCATATATCCACAAGCCTCGCATGCATGATAGATAGGTTTCGCTCTTCTCTGTTGATGGATTAATCTTTTAGGATTGACCCCGGTGGAGTAAAACTGTGGACAACGTCCTTAAGCAGAGGCCTGAACTCCAATTTTATTTACAAGTCATTTCTAAAATTTGTATTGAGATATAACCAGATTGAGGCTTAAAATTCATAAACTCGATCAATTTCTAAAAGTCACCAAAGTTTCTAATCATACCCTTATTAAACCCATCTTTTGATAATAGTAAGAGCCAATTACGAAAAATATAACATTATGTAAGGGAAATATGGGAAAAAAATTAAATGAATATCATACATTAAGTAGGGGAGTACATAATTATTACAAGAAAATTAAGTTTACAGGTTCAGGTGACCTGACATGGTAAACATTCAAAAGGCATGGTTTATAGAAGGTTACGTGGAGATTACAAACCTTGCAAATTGACATGAAGTGATAATCAGATTCACTGTCTCCAAGTCCCAGATCTGGCAAATCAGATCCAAATTCCTCGACAATAGCTGCTTTCTTGTGGTCACCTACCAGCACCCCTGGTTCCCTAACAAGACCTGTCAATGTCCTCCCAGATTTCGTGGCTCTCAGCTCTGTACCTACGACCTTGTCTGCCTCTAAAACCGTCTTCGCAAACGGCTCCACCATCAACCTTGGACTCGCCGTCACGATGCACCTCTTCCCGAACGAATTGAACACCCGCCACGTGTCCGGGTGGACGTCCTCGGCGTAGAACTTGGGCAACACTGACCTCGACACTATCTCCACATCTCTGGCGTGGAGTCCGGCGAAGGTGATGAAGATGAGAGTTTTGATCGCCAAGGCTTCGGAGACGAACATGTACGTGAAATACACGAAGGGAACGGAAGCGAGGAGAATGAGTCCCCGGAGAAAGCTTCCGGCTTCGAGAGCGACGAGCATGTAGTAAGGAAAAGCGCTTCGCGACACGAGAAGAGTGCCGTCTAAGTCGGAAACGACGGTTTGATTCTGTCGTTCATTGGTGGTGCATTTTGAGATGGGTTGGAAACGACGAAAAGCTTCCATGGCTACCATGGCGCAGAGAGAGAGAGAGAGAGAGAGAGAAGGCGAAGCCGAAATGAGTAGAGACTTTAATGACAGAGAAACAGAGAGAGGAGAAGGGAGGGGAGATTTAAAGGGATAGGGAAGACGTGGTGGTAACGGTGTTCAATGAATTGTTTACTGTTTAGCCTCAAATATGTAAAAAAGATATACTCTTTTATTTTAAATTATAAAATATTTTTTAAATAAAATTTTATATGTCAATAAATCTTATTAAATATATTTAATAATTTTTTTTAAAATAAAACTATAAACTTTTAAAAATACTCTTCATTTAATAGTCTTAAATCTATGTGTAATTAGTATTAAATAGAGAGACAAATAATAATATTAAAATAAATCTATCAATAAAACTTTAATCTTTTTAAAGTATCTTCTATTTTGAAACGGTGAAACTTCTCAAAAAATATTTTATAATTTAGGACATATGGAGTAATTAAATCATGGTAACATATATTATGTGGTCTGGAAAGATAACCTCACAACATGCGTTTAAAAACTTACATTGGAATTGATAGAGAATACAGATTATATATTGTGTTAATTATGGATTTCCGGTTTGCATAAATTCAGATTAAACGAATAGCGTTCAGCCATGTATACATGATATAACATGTTTTTATTGGATAAAGAATAAATAATGTGATGTACCGGGTCATTCATGCAGAATATTTTCACACATTAGTTGATTAGGGGTAGTTGGTTTGCTTTTCTTTTTGTTTGTTCAGTCTCCGGTAATGTTTTCACATTTTGATGAATGAGTATTTCATATTCATATTCAAAAAAAAAATTCACACAATGAAAAATATGTCTAATGTATATATGCTCTCTCCATTAAAAAAAATAAGGTATTTTTAACCGAACCTCATCTCTTAATAAAGTAATTGCTTGTTTCAAACTAACCTTATCTTTTTATATTTAGTCCTGTTTAATAGGTGAAGTGATTAATTTAATAGGGATACTTTAAAAAAAAAAGATAATGAATACACCTTAAAAGATTAAAAATATTTTATATTTTTGGACATTCAATCTCTCAAAAAATAAATTATATTTTAAAAAAATTAATCATTTAGTCCTTCTAGTTTTTACCTAGTTGTAACTTAATCCCTGAACTTTGACTCGTTATAACTTAGTCCCTAAAATTTTGACTCAATTGTAAATCAATTTCTAAAATTTGCCTCTTGCAATTTAGTCTCTAAAGTTTCAACCTCTTAAATATTGGTCCCTATATTTTAAAAATAAAATTATAAAAATTAAAAATATTTTGAACTTTTAATATTTATAAATATTAAAAGGGTTTAATAATTTAAGATATTAGTAATAAATTTTAAAATATTTTTCATTTTTATAATTTTATTTTTTAAAATATAGAGACTAATATTTAAGAGGTTAAAATTTTAGGGACTAAATTATAAAAAATAAAGTTCAAGAATTAATTTATAATTGAGTTAAAATATCAAGAACTGAGTTATAACAAGTGAAAATTTAAAAATTGAGTTATAATTAAATTAAAATTATAGAAATTAAATAATTAATTTTTCTTATACTTTATACGCTCTTCAGGGAGTGAAAAGTTAAAGCCGTCCGAGAAAGAAAATATTTTATTATTCATGGAGAAGGGGGGTCAACTTTAAAAACGAAGTTATGGACTAATTATTTCCAATTTCCAAACATTCAAAAATCTCTTCGATAAATTAAGGTTGACCACTAAGTGAGGTTAGTGTTCTCTTCTATTTTGATACTTGTCTCTCTCTCTCTCTCTGTTTTTTTTTTCCGTATCTAAATAATTGTCTTTTAACATAGTATACTAAGATTAAGGATGTGATGTTTTCCCCCATCGATGTTATGTTACTATATAAACAGAAAAGATTTAATTACATTTAACTAAAATATTCTTACATCAGTTCATTTATTGTATCCTATATGTTTGCCTATAATATCGAGATTTAATAAGGCAATTTTTGGTCGATTAAAATCTTCAATCAAATATTTTTAAAAAAATGAAAGCAATTCCCTAAATAAAACGGCACTATTTTGAAAATAGAAAGAATAAGTACTTACATAAAATATTGCACACTTTTCAAGTATAAATGAAGAATTGAATTAAATTGAAACAGTTGAGGGAATAGAGGCATTTATTAGACATCTGGGTTAGACAACAAGTAATTAATGCAAGTGAGAGTAAACAATTAAAAGAATATCAAATATGTGTGACAAAGAGGAATACAGACAATATTTGGCGTTGGTAAGGTTAAATGGTAGGAACTGTTTCTTATGGCAAAAAAGAAACTTAAAACAGAGTTAAAATTATGTACAGCTATTGACTAGCACAAGCTAAAAGTTATCATTAGACAATAAGTATGTTTAGTTATATTAACGTATTACTTTTTCTAAAACACAATATAAAATATTTTTTAAAAACCTTGCCTTGTCCAAAATATAAGATATTTGATAATTTTTATATTTATTTTTTTAACTATATCCCTACTTTATTTATTACTCATTTTAAAAAAAAATCTTGCATTAGAATTAAAATTACTATAATCAAGGCTCTTATATAGGATATTTAATAATGGTATAAATAAAAAGATATAGACATTTTTAAAAATTTAAGATTTCAATTAATATTATTTGTAAACTGTGAATTAATTAATTATGACTTATATTGTGGTTTGAAAAAAGTAAAAATTATTCCCTTTGTCCTTTTTGTAAGTCATTTGTAATTAACCCACCAAAAGGTGAGTTAAAGAGAATAATAAAATTATATTAAAAATATATTACTTTCAAATTTTGATCCTAATTTTAAAAAAGAGTGATTTGATATGCAAGAAGAGATCTCTTAAAAATTAAAATATTTCTTTTTTTTGGGAATTTGTTGGAGGAATATTTTTTTCAAAATTGTGTCTCAAAAATTATATACAAAAAAACAAAGGGAAAGTAACTAACATAAAGCATCAAGAAAACCTCTTAAATTGTGGCTAACAGATAGAATCGGATGGAGTATATCTTACCAATTGAAGTTCACATGAGTGATAATAATTATCGTCCATCAAGCAAGTGATTGGGGTAACGTATTCGGTTCCTAGACCTTGCACGTATACTGGAGCAAACATAGTTAAGAGGGATGTGTCATTCGTCTTTCATATATACTTGAGGTTGAGGAAGAGATATATTTGTCTCCGCTAGTTGGCCAATGATATATTCCTGATCTTACCCAAAAAAATTAAATAAATCATATATATCTATCTAATATGTTAATTATTTTATGGGGAAAATTAAATATCAAGAGAAGTGATTCTTGAGGGCAAGAAAAGGAAAGGAAGAAAGAAGAGGAAAGAAATTATGGAACAAGAGGGCAGTTGTATGGAGGCGTCCGAGTAGTTGGAGGTCATATTTCATACTTACCCTTCATTCAATTTCCCTTATTTGTCATTTATCATCATTAAGTGCCCAACACACCAACGCATATATATTCTTTACATTAAAAAAAAAAAAAACCAAGTTTTCATTCTTGTTACTAGCTATATACTTTTATTACTATTACTACTGCTACATCATATTTAAATTTATTTGGATTGAGAAGATTTGGATTTGGACCAAATCATTCATTTACATAAAATTTAAATTTAAACACATTTTTTATTATAATTCTTTTATAATTTTAAATTCTCTTTACATTTTAATAATTTAAAATTACATTCACCTCAACTTTTTCAATTTAAATTCTTCTCTATAATCGCTTTTTTTATATATCTCCTTTCATCTCTCATTTGTCTTTTATCAATTGAGAAATATAAGTAGGCATATCTATCATTTTTTATTTTTTATTTTTTATTTTTACTTTGAATCTCAACTTTGTTTCTTTTAATTAAACTAACCCAAAATTTTTTTAAAAATACATGTAAAATTTTAAATCTAAAATCCAAATTTAAACTCACCAATTCAGACGTCTTCTGAATTTCTTTCAACTAAGGTTTTTATCCTTCAAGATCTCTATATTGAAACTATCCATTTGAGTATTTGGCTTGCACCTCATTTCATAACATCGTATTACAAGCATACAATTTTTATATATCTGGTGAATATTGTGACTTACGGTAGATTATATTACACATTGAAATTAATATCGATATTAGCTGGATGGCATAGGATTAAGGATTCATCTAGCATAAATTTGTATATTTAATTGTGGCGATGTCTTTTTGTTATTTGAATTGAATATGCATTACAAAAAAAAATTTTTTTGATAACAATTTTTAGTTGCGACAACTCAAAGTTACTGTCAAAAATTCACTTTTGGTTTTGGTGGCTAACTTGATATATCGCCACCAAAAATTTACTTTTGACATCGACATTTATTGCTGCAAAAAATATTTTTATAAAAAATAATTTAAAAATTAAAAGTATTTTATATAATAAAAGTACTTTTAAAAAATTAAACATAATTATAAATTACATGAAATAATTCACAAAATTATAATTTAAATTTTTTTAAAAATTTTATGAATTGTTTTAAAAATTTGACATTAAATAAAATCATTAAAAATATATTTATGAAGTTAAATTTCTTATTTTATATACAGAATTAGAAATAGGATCTTGAAACAAAAAAATAATAGTCAAGATGTGCTAAGTTTAATTATTAAATTATTTCTAATTTTTTATTATTCATAGTTTTTTTAGACATATATAGCTCATATTTTTTTAAAAATTATGTTATTAAGCTAGTATTTTAATGTGATAAATTAAAATTTTGATGGGCTCTTACTTTCAATTATAATTAAGTTAAGTTATATATAAATTATTACTTACATACAAATACATAAATGGTATTGGGACGTTAAAGTTGTACAAATATTACAAGATGCAAATAATATTATAGACTACTTGACATATTGCGCACTTGATGCTTACCTTGATATATATATGGTGTCTACTTTTTTTACTGAGCTCTAATGGCTTTTGAACAATGATTTTATATAATTTCTTCTAGTATATTTGGGTTTTCATTGTTATAAAAAAGAAGTTCCTGATAACATTTTTACAACTAATTATTATTAAAAATAACATAAATAACTATTCAAATCCACTTAGCTATGAGGTTGAGGATGATTAGATGTTAACTAGATTGATTATGTATGAGATTTTTGTAATTATCATATATTGTAAAAGTTATTAGTATTCATTTTTTAAATTATTCAAAATGACTATTAACAAAATTTATGTGGTTAAAATTAATTTCTTTTTAAAATATTTTTTTAAGATATTGAAAAATTATCAATAAAATATATTTTTAATAAAAGAGGAGGAAACATTTAGCTATTTTGAGAGAAGATAAAAATTTAATCATTTAGTTTATTAATTTTTGAGAAAAATATGGAGAAGAAAATATTAAAAGATATTTAACATAAAATAATATAATACATATTTATAAATAAATTGTATAATTAATAATTTTCATTTAAAAATAATAATAAATTTTTAAAATTGGTTACAATGTATATAAGAATATTATTTAATATTTAAAAAATATTTATTTTAAATTCATTTTTCTAACAAAAATAATATTTGCTAGTAAAAAATAATATTTTATTAAAATTATAATTTTAATATTCATATAAATTATTTTGTCATATTAATAATTGAAAATAAAATATATTGTATGTATATCTTTTTAATAATATATTATTTGATATATATGTATGTAGTTACATAATATATATTGAATTTTACATATGATAATTGCAGATATATTTCAGTTCAATTGATAAAAAAGAGATGTTTAAGGTTTGGAGGTGGGAGAGATCAAGAGTTCAAAACTTGACTTTGTTATATTTTACAATAAATATATGACATGACACATGGTAGTAACGTGACGCATGAGGTGGTTTGAGGAGGCACATATGTGGTAGGTGACATGCTCATGTGGCGGTGACGTGTTGCATGAGATAGCTTGAGAAGGTACACATGTGGCGGGTGACGTAGCACAAAATGGTGGCATGGCATGAGGTGGCGGGGTGATGTGGCATCACCTGTCGCATATATGGCAGGTGACTATATCACATGATGCACCCATGATAGAGTGATGTGATATAAAATTAATTATTATTTTAAAAAAAACTTTTAGTGGTGATACTTGTCGCCACAAAAAATACTTTTAGTAACAAAAAAATATTTAGAAACGACATTTGTTGCCACTAAAAATATAGTAAAGACAAATATTATCACTGCAAAAAAATTATTTGCAATGATTGTTATAGTGATGATTTTTTTGCCGTTAAAAACTTTTAATGAGTAACTTCTAAACTTTGCCAAAATGTTTTTTTTTTTTGGGGGTAGTGACGATGGGTTCATGCATACAGGCAATGTGATATGAAACCTAACCAGGCGACATCTCGTCTTGACAAATGCATGCTTGATCAGATTGGGCAATGCATGGCAGAGACACGCATGTAACTGAGACGGGGACGATTTATTGAAATTGACACTGATCATTTGCATGTTACATCCTATCTTAAAATTAGTTACTGTGCAAGTAAAGTTATCTTTCAATTAAATTTCAACTGAAAAAAAACATGAGACCGAGCATGTGATGCGACGTACGTACAGAAGGCGTGATAGAGAGGTAAGAAAACCATGTTATGAGAGAGAGAGAGAGAGAGAGAGAGAGAGAGCCAAGGCAATTGCTCAACCCGCGGCGATCTTATCTAATTGACGTGCAGAGACCAGGCTGCTTTATGGAAAGTCTATAATGGTGAAGTTTGATAGGACTAAACTTGCGGTCATGTGCTTCATATATGTAAATTTAAATTCTAGGGAGTCACATTGTTTATGATTTGTGCATCGTATGATTTTCAATATTCTTCATGCTCCTTTTTTTCCCCTTATAAGTTACATTTTTAGAAGTTTTTCCATGTTTCTCTATATAAAAATTATTTTACAAAATCTACGAAGCAATTAATTTTCTTGGTCAAAAAATGAAGCAATTAATTTCCTTTCAATTGTACATCTAGTATGGACATTATTATTGAATAATCATGGTAAAGAGAATGATGGAAAAGTATACGTACAATATAACTGAGTTAGAATTTATTGCTTGAATTAAGAATACATATAAAAAGATTAGGTAAATTTAATAATATAACAAATTTTAACTATTTTTTAGTTTTTATAAATTAATTAAAAATGACTAATAAATAAAACAGATAGATAAAATGCCTTACATTTTCTCTATGCAATATAATAATAATTGAGTCAGTAATTTGGACCAATTTGAATAATCTCAAAAAACCTCAAACCAGCCAAGCTTGGAAGTTAATAAGAAATTATTTACTTCAAGCTTATTGGACTACCTGAATAAATTCAAAAAAATTTGAGACAAGCCAAAAGCCAAATGGGTTTAGCCTAAATGTTAGAAAATTTTTATTATTAATAAAATAAAATAAAATATTTATTTTTAAATATAAAAAATTGAATTGGTTAAAAAAATTAAAATAATATTTAATAATTCAAGTATTTTGGCAAGCTCAAATAAATCCAAAATATTATAAATTTTTGGGTATTTTAAACCCAATATAACTAAAACCAACTCGAATTAAGGCCGGTTAGAATAAGCCCAGAGCTTGAATTACCAGCAATAGTAATCACATATTTGCAACAAATGTTTCCATATTGCTAGCTTTTCTCAATATTAATTAGTTGATATGTATATATGTATGTGTTTTTTTTTTTTTGCCAATGTATGTATATATGCAAGCCTGGCTATATATATCTCATATTATAATTTATTTATCTATCAATATGTATTGCAAAAAATTCTAACAAGTTGAATAGCCCATAAATAAAGTATGAAAAATGCAGTTCGCTTCTAGAGTCCGTACAACGGATGTCTTTTCTTTTATTTATTTATTTTTTTGGCCAGCACAGTGGATGTCATGTATCATATAATGTTTGGCATTTACATGTTGATAAATTTTAACATATATACGTACCTATGTATGTAACCCTTGGGAAACCTATGACAGAGTATAGTCTATTAGAAACCGACTAACTTTGACAGTATGAACTATTAATCCATATCTGTTAATCTTTATATTTTCAAATATTGAAGCAAGGACTAATTAACACATAGCATAACAGTATTAATATTTGATGAGCTGGTTAAGGGCCAAACATTCTTTGAAGCCGTATCAGTTCAGTCAACATTCAGAGAAAGTTCTGAATGGTGACAGCATAATCAAGATCATAAGCAATGAAAGAAGCTCAAAGATGATCACAAGTCTTGAATTTAAGTCCTGGTTGAGAATGCAGCGGCGTTAAATATTCGGCCAAAGAAGTTGTCTGTTGCTGCCTAAAATGGCCTGATAAGTGTCCAGTCTGAATTAATCAGAGCCCCGTTAAGGCCCTTCAATTCAAGTCGAGGTAGTCCCAAGATATATACTATGCGCAGTATGGGGGAAAAAAAAAGAAAGAAGCTCCTAACTTTTTTTAAGAAAATAAAATAAAATTGCTTCCAATTTCATTTGCACCTGGGTTTTCAGAGTCATCGTCATCAGGAAGAAATAAATGTCATCATCGTGCAGATGTTCATATCCTTAACCAAACTGAAAAATATATTATAAAGTAGTCATGAAACTACGCGTAAATCATAGCCAAATGATGGTTGAAAACAATGGTCCAAACTTATTAAACTGATCGGCCATGTTAATGCGTTACTGGACACGTCATGGACGGCTGTTGCAATAACATTCTCCCAATTGTTGCAAACGTACGTTATTTTGATTACCTCCGTTTTACCAAAAGGGGAAAAGAAAAAGAAAAACAGAGCAAAACAGAGTATTGTTGTGGTCTCTGCCCATCGAAGAATATGCTTCTTGTTCAACACAATCAAAGAATTTATTTAAGCCAATATTATATTATATTATATATAGAATGAATCCTAACTGTCATTCCAAAACACAATCAAAAAAAACTAGTTCAATTGCTAAAATTAGTTAAAGTTACCCTACATAGAATTTATTAATTAGAAGACACAGACACAATTCAAAGAATGTTGATTATAAACATTAAATATAATTGTTGTCAAATTCTTGAGTTGACTTTTTGAATTTATCATTTATATGTTTTTATCTTACAAATTGTATTAATTTGTTCATAAAATCATATTAAATAAAGTTTGGTTAAACTAGCAAGTTGGCTTTTCAAGTTTATCATTTTTATATTTTTACCTTATAAAATTGTGCCAACCTGCTCATAAACTTATTAACTAAGATAGGTGCATACCATGTTAAACTTGATTCATAGAAGCAGTGGGACCCGATTCAATAAAAAATAAAACTCAACAAAACTAAAAGTAATATTAATTAAAAAAGAATAAAAAATACTCAATATAAGTTGCCCTATTTTAAAATTTCTATATTAAGTGTAATAATATATGAATGTAGATGAATTTAATTTCAATAATTTATATTTAAAATATATTTAAATTAAATTGTAATCATATTTTATATTTTAATTATTTAATCATATATTTTTAAATGCTATTTATTAATAGAGTTAAATTTTTATGAGTTTATGATTTAAATTTAGGTTTTGAATTTATATCCCTATCAAGAATTTATTTAAATTCACGAGTTTAATAATCTACAACCTTGTTAAACATTAAACGAGAATATCGGGATAAGATAGTTATTGTCATTTTTATATTTGAAAATAATAAAACGCACCCCATAATAATAAAAAATTAAAATAACGTTATTATTATATACAAAAATTTAGGTCTCAATTTTTTTTTTCAATTCTTTAGTATGACATATACAAACACAATTCAGTTGGTTTTTTTTTTTCCCTGACAATGTAGAGCGAGAATAGAAAAAAACATAATTCACTATATAAATCTCTTATAATGTTACACAATAAAAAGATATAAATCAACCGTCCCATACCAAACACAACATCTAAAAATAAAACAGCTGCAAGCCAAACAACCAGCATCACGCGTGTTAACTAGAGTATAATACAAGTCATATTCAAAATGTTCTAATGAAGTGATATATCTTAATTAAGCCCATAATCCGTAAAATTATACAAGGATCAAGTGCCTTAATAAAATTATACTCTTGCTTGGATAAAATTTTGGATGATGATCTATTTTTATCTATAAGAAAAAAAAATATAAATTTGAGAAGTATTTAATATTTTTCTTGATATGCTCCCATTAAATGTATGAAATGACTTACTATAAATATTTTTTTCCTATTAAAAGATAGCAAATAAAATTAAATAAGGATAGAACTGGAAAAATATAAATGTGCTTAAGGCATGAATTATTTAAGTTAGTTTACTTAATACGCAAGAATTAGATAATTTTATCCTATGAATAAAAACAGAGAAAGTAATATCATTGGTAAATTTATAGTGATACACTATATATTTTTGATATTTAATTTAACGTTCACTCTGAAATCAAATAGTATCAATATATATTAATTTTAAAGTCATAGATAAAAAGAGATAAAAAAAATTAATAATAGAGATGACCCAGCAAACAAGAAGAGAAGGGGTGGAGGATATGGATGTAATAAGTGGTATGAAATCTACTCATTCAATGAGTCGAATAGCAATCGTCTATTTAATCGACTATTAAATATTTTGTCATTTATTAATACTAAAAAAACACCAAATTTCACCTCGCATATCATATTGCAAATTGCAAATTAATTCTATATGACAGGTGTTATAATTGTGAGGGTTATCATGCATTTTTGAAGGAAGTATATCTTAATAATTTTTAAATATTGATAAAAATCTAATAATAATTGAGATCTTTATTTTAAAAAGTAATTAACGTATTTATTGAGTGGGTGGACAACGGGATCCAATCTGTTGGCAACTTTCAAACCATATATCAAGCTTTCTTGTTCTTCTTCTCCTTCATAGGAACCCTACCATCAGTTCCAGCAAGCAGTGGCGGAGCCACGTTGAAGCCGGGGGCAAGTGCACCCCCCGAGTTGGGTGTAATTTCTTGCGAGCAATGAGGCGTTAAATGTTAATGCCTTGCATCATTGAAATCTCGAACACTTCAATTGGGGGGGGGGGGGACTAGAAACAGTTGAACGTTGAAAACCATGGAAGTTTTATGCACCATTAATGCTTTCTTTTCATTCTATAAAATACTCTTTATTTTACATCAAAAAATAGAAATACCTCATCTTTACAAGTAGCTTGTGTACGATTTAATCTTTTACATCTCCTGTATTCTTGATATTTTACAACCTTACATTTATTACTGAAGCCACCTACTTTTCATTTATATCTACTATTTAAATATTTTATATATACAAATTGTAAATTTTAAACATAAATTGTAAACTCACTGATATTGAATATGCCTTTATTTTTTATTTTCATTTTCATATATCAAGTCCAAATTTTTCACAACAATTTTTTTATATCTTTTACTTTTATTTCATATTTAATGTTTTTAAATATGAAATCATAATTATAATATATGAATTTAAAATTTTATTTATTAAAATTATTTATTTTTAATTATATTTTATCCCTGAGGTTCTAGCTCCGTCACTGCCAGCAAGCACAGCAAACTTATCTTTTCTCGTCAGACTCGTGCACTCAAACACTAACGTCCCCGCAAGAGCCATCTGAATATAATTCGCGACTTCAAAACTCGGACTTCCCTTCCATACAGGTGAGCTCAGTGGGAAGCTGGTTCAGAAAAGTGATATCAAATGTAGGCATGCATGGGGTTCATGAACACAAAGTAAGGGTCTAAAATCTTATGCCCTCCAACCTTGGTCCCATGGAACACAGTCTGCTTCGTGTTAATAGCCACAGGAACGATCCTATCAGTTAATTGAGCAAACAGAGCACTGATCCTTAACAGAAATGGTTCTCTGCACGTGGTTTCTTCAGGAAAAATCACGAGGTCACCTTCCTGAAGCAGCCTCTTTATATTTTCTGCATCTTTCTCTCTTTCTCTGGACAGAGCAACGGTTTCGATAGGCGATGTTAATTCACTGAACTTGCTTATGCTGTAGGTGACACAGCTGACTTTTCTCTTAAGAGCAACTGCGGTAACTATAGGATCGACGACCGTACGGTGGTTGCAGACGAATAGGATGCCAGTTTGGGCATTCTTTGGGGGAGTGGGTGGGGTGCCCTTAACAAGGATTCTGACGCCGACGTGGAGAAGCTTGGAGGGGTACCAGACGAGTTTTTCAGGTAAAGGACTGTTGAGATATACCCTTAAGATGCAGAGTATGATGCCAATGAGTAGCCAAAGGAAGATCACAAGTGCCATTAAAGGCGTTGGCCTCTGAGTAAAACGTCCGTCATGGAAGATAACTTGAATGATTAGAAGTTTTTTTCTTGGTTGTGGCTCACACTTTGTTCTTGGCACTGATGAGGTAGATCAGAGGAACACACACACACACACAATGTTTGATTCAGTGGCAGGAGCTAGAAGGTAGGAAAGGATTACAGTTTAACACAGAGAAGAGAGAAAGGAAGGGGAAATATTTTATAAACTGGTAGCAAATCCTCTAAACTTGTATTTATGAATTTCTGAAGTTTTCTTTTAATATTTTCCCTCGTTTTAATTTTTTATAAGACATAAAATTTTATTTTTCTTTTTTAAAAAGATAAACTTCTTCAAAAAAGGAAAGTATGTTAGAGAGGAAGAGGAGGGAAAATTCATTTTTTGCTATACTTTATGGCCCTTCATTATTTAATTTCCATCCAAAACAAGGAGTGGAGAATCAACCAAAAAATTAGCTAGGGATTATCATGCTTCAACATAATTTGAACCAACACCTCTTTTTTATTAGTAAATGATGTGATTTTTTACAACTTAATATGTTATTCCAATGTATAATATTATTTTAAAATGAATAAATGGTCAGAAATTAATTTCACACTACTTTTTTAAATTTTTTCTACCATGAAATTATATTCTTATACACATAAAAATAATGTGCATAAAGGTCACTTCTCCTTTTGTTTTCTTCCTATTGGGTTATCCACCCTTAGTAGATCAAACCCAAATATAAGCCTAAATTAAGAAATGGGGTTTTGTCATAATTATGAGAAAAGCTTGGGTTCAATGTGCAATTTACTTAGGTCCTCAAATGTAATTTTTTCCTTTTGTATTTTTAACCTTTTGAGCTTGAGAGGGAATGGCTGAGATAACCGTATCTGCATGTTTCCATATTTGCGTTCGCTTATGGGTGGCAATTCCCTCAATTTTTGGTTAACGAACAGAAGTCAGTAACTCGCTCTCTCAATTTTTCCTCTATTCTCATCTTTTTTGCGTGCATTTGTTGTAAGTGTAAGAATCAAGTTCGGTCTGTAACTTTGTTCACACATTAACAAGTATGGATTCCTCCTCAAAAACTTATAATGGTATAGAGCAATTAGTTTTTTTGGGCTGCGTTTCTTGTGTTTGAAGAACATATGATGATTTGTTTATCCATATCCATACAAATCTAACAGTTCTGTATTTACTTTTTTTCTTTCACATAATTTGTTGCTGTCCATATTTACTTTGTTTTTTATCATTATTCTCTCCAAATAAACATGTTTATATGCTATAAACGTTCTGCATGTGATCTATAGTGCCAAAAGTAATAACGTAACTAATGGGTGTTTAAAACTAAGTGTTTTGGACAAAAGAATTATATAAACGTGTAGAGCTCAAAAAGAAAAAGAAAATGACACTAAGAACGTGCAAAAATGGAGATCGGATAGAGGAGATATGGGCTTCAGAAGATTTCAAGTCGACAGACTCAACTCGCCGAAGGAACTAAGTCGAGCTAACCTGGTTGGAGGTATATGACGATAGAAACGATGTGTTGTTTTTTTGTCATCATCAAAGTGACACGTCATTTTGATGTGTTGTTCAATTTTTTTAAAAAAATTTTGCTTCTGAGCTCACTCAAGCCTATAAAAAAATAGTTTTGAGCTCAAAAGCCCAACAAAACATTTTTTTGTGTGTTTTTGGGTTGTGGGTCCATGGGGTCGGGTACAGAAAACCCCGACCCAAAATCAAATAAATTTTTTTAAAATAAATAAATAAAATTAATAATAATTTGAATTCAAAGAAAAAACTATATATATATATTTGGACACGTGGAGTGTGGGACCCATCGAGAGGCTTCATTTGTGCGTGATTAACCCCACCCAAAAGCTGTTGGTGCGTGGAGCACAATGCACTGGGGCATGTCATCACCAGAGCACGAGAAGGCGACGCATGTAGTGCACGCGCCTCCGTCAAGAGTGAAATATTTTATTTTTTAATTTTTTTCAAAATTTTCTTAATTCATAAATGTGCTTGAAGCGCGTGTAGGCTCTTATAAAACTAGATTGGGACACAGTTTGTTTTTTAAAAAATTCATGAATTCGAGATCTTCATTTGGATATATTATTCACCTATATTTGAGATAAAATAGGAATTTATTTTTAAATTATTCAGTGTATTTTAGAAGTTTAGTCATTAAAAAAAATTAGGAAAATATGAAGCGAAAGGCTTTTGACAGCACTGATAACCTACAAAATTATTCCATTAGCATTAAATATCTGGATGAGCTAGATTATGAGCCTTTTAGTAATGATTCTGACCCTGAACCCCTCAAAGAGGAGAAAGAGGAGTATGAACCTAAAAATAAGGATTCTGATCTTGAAGAGGATCCCAATGTTTGATATCAAAAATGTGCCAGAGGGACCTAAAAGGTGCGCATGTTGGAAGGACCAAAATATGAACCAGAGGGTGATAAGAATCTTCAAGATGAAGATAAAGATGTAAAACAACCTTTTACAGCCTCAATAATCATAAATATAGAAAAAAAAACTAAAAGAATTAAAGAGTCGGATCAAATTTATCCAATAATAAGAGCATATTCAAGCTTCATAATAAAAGAAATACAAGCCCTGGTTATAGGAGAAATTTTCAAACAATTTAGGAAAGAACTTGTGTAACATAATAAGTAAAACAAGTCGTACTCAGGAAAGCCTCTATAGAATAGAGCCATCAAGGGGATTAAAGTATAAAAAAAATATAAAGATATAAATAAGAGTTGTCTTTTTAGTCTGTACGTTAAGTATTTTTTTTTTTTTTTTCAAGAATTTATTTTTAGTCAACTTATGTTATATTCAAACTTTGATGATTTATGATATATATGAAGCATGTTATTTTATAATTTTTTTTATTACTTTATATATACTTTATTTAAGTGGGAGCTTTAAAGTGATAAGTCATTTAAGAGCTATATATAATGATTATAAAAAATATATATTTGAAAAAATTTTTATAGATGATAGTAATTTTGTTAGAATCAATGTGATGGAAGATATAAATGTAACCTCCTGATCGTTGATCTAATAGAGTTGTTATCACTCTAAAGAATAATACAAATATAAGACATTGTATGTTTCTTATGAGTATTTTATTCTTGGTTTAATATATAAAACTATTAATATGGGATAGTTTTGTCTCAAAACTGAAAATGACAACAAAAGGCATTTTTGCTAAATTGAATAAGGGCAACAAGTTAAACAAGGATATATCTGGCATCATAAAGTGTCATATATTTGAAAGAACAAACCACTGAATGTGGTCATGGCTAAGCCTGAAGTAGGAAACTCGATTTAGCATAAAGAGACTATAGGCATTTGCGGCATGGAAACGAAAAAAAGCATCGCACGAATAACATTTTTAAGTGCTATGGCGGACGATCTGATGTGCAAATTTGAGAAGCACTCTACTACCCAAGCCATGTGGGGCGCCTTAAAAGAGAAGTTTGGTGGTAGCTCAACCATCAAACTGAGAAGGCTTATAATTAAGTTTTACACTTACAAGCTAAAGCTAAATGCTCCTATGCGAAAGCATCTTAGCAACATAATCCGTGAACTTAACAAGTCCTATTAGTGCCCTCCCAGATTTTTTCACTTTCAGCTCTGTCCCAACGACCTTGTCGGCCTCAAGAAACCTCTTTATGAAAGGCTCCACCATCAACATCGAACTCGCCGTCACGGTGTGCCTCTTTCCAAACTAATTGAACGCCCGCCATGTCTCCAAGTAGATGTCATCGGCATAGAATTTGGGCAACACTAACCTCGACACTAGCCCCAAGTCTCTAGTCTTGAGTCCGGCAAAGGAGATGAAGATGAGAGTTTTAATTGCCATGATTTCAAAGACGAACAAGTATGTGAAATACACGAAGGGGACGGAAGCGAGGAGGAGTCCCCAGAGGAAGCTTTGGGCTTCGAGAGTTACAAGTATGTAGTAAGGGAAAGCGCTTCACGACAAGAGAAGCGTGCCGTCTAAGTCAGAAACGACAGTTTGTTTCTGTCGTTCATTGGTCGTGCACTCTTTGATGGGTTGGAATGGACGACGAAAAGCTCCCATGGCAACTATGGCAAAGAGAGAAGAAGGTGGCAATGTGAGTATAGGCTATGGAGGTTGGCTATGAGGGGAGGAAGAAGAATCCTTGGATGTTCATCTAGGGTCCAAGTAAAGTATTATTATATTAAAAATTATAAAATATTTTAATAAATTTTTTTATTTTTAATTTGGTCTAGGTTTAATTTAAAAATTTTAATTTAATATTAAATTTTTATATTTGTTATATATTGACTATTTAAGTATACTCCGTATAGTCTAAACGGTTTTAAATTTTATCACACTGATAAACACTGTGGTGCGAATCACAAGTCAATCCAGATGATAAAAACTCACTTAGCTTGCGGGCTGAAGCGAGGAATTAGAAAGGAAAGAGAAGACTCGGCGTACTTAGCGATGACCGTTGATCGTTGCGGTGAGGTCTACCCCGTTTAAATTTAATTTAGATAACTCACATTCAAAAATTGTACAGTGAATTGAAAATTTATAAAGATTAAAAAAATCAATATCATATCTCAACTATATATATATATATATATGTACATACAGATTTGATCTGGACAGGATTGGTGTCGATCACGCGAAGAGGGTGAGATT